>NW_017189740.1:300000-600000 GCF_001704415.2 Capra hircus | reverse complement strand
TATACACAATGGAGTATTACTCAGCCGTTAAAAAGAATTCATTTGAATCACTTCTGATGAGATGGGTGAAACTGGAGCCGATTATACAGAGTGAAGTAAGCCAGAAAGAAAACACCAATACAGTATACTAACACATATATATGGAATTTAGGAAGATGGCAATGATGACCCTGTATGCAAGACAGGAAAAAAGACACAGATGTGTATAATGGACTTTTGGACTCAGAGGGAGAGGGAGAGGGTGGGATGATTTGGGAGAATGGCATTCTAACATGTATACTATCATGTAAGAATTAAATCACCAGTCTATGTCTGACGCAGGGTACAGCATGCTTGGGGCTGGTGCATGGGGATGACCCAGAGAGATGTTATGGGGAGGGAGGTGGGAGGGGGGTTCATGTTTGGGAACGCATGTAAGAATTAAAGATTTTAAAATTTAAAAAATAAAAAACTAAAAAAATATATCAAAAGAACCTCAGGGGTATTCTGAACAATATTCTACTCTCCAACACATAGAGCACTTGAATTCAAGAGGGAGTGGGGAAACAAACTAGTAAAGAAAAAATATACTTGAAGAAATAGTGCTCAGAAACTTTTCAAGTTTGGTAGAACACACAAGTTTACAGAAACAAACTATTATACACACTCCAAACAGAAAAGAATGAAAAATAATGAAAGATTGCTTAGACATATCATAATCAAACTGCTAAATACCAAAGATGAAGAAAAATCTTGAAGGAAGCTATTAGAAAAGAACACAGTCTGTGAAGGGTGATAATTACTTGAAAGACTAAAGATATATCATCCATTTACAGACAGTAGTGAAACAGAATCTTTAATATGCTTATAGAAAACAGCTGTTAACCTCTGAATTCTATATCCAATAACAATAAGCTTCAGAAGACATTCTCAGATTTAAAAAGACAAGGGAATTTGCCAGCAGACTTGTTCTATAGGAATTCTACATAAATTCTTCAGGTTTAAGGGAAATAATGCCAGGGGGAAATTAGATCATCAAGAATAAAGTAAGAACAACAGAAATGGAAGTTCTGGATATATATAAAAACATTTTCCATTTTTAAGCTCTTTAAAATAGTTATGACTGCTGACAGAAAAAAAAAATCAAAGATTGTCTCATGTGGCTTTTAATGTGCTGTTGATATAATAGTTAAGACATCCATAACATAAAGGTCGTTTAGATGGGAAATGGCTGTATACTGTTACAAGGCTACACAATTTACTATAAGTGGAACAATATTAATTCTAAGGAGAGTGTCAAATCTCAGCTGTGATGATTGCAATCCCTAAAACAACCAATGAATCTCACAAAGAAATATTTCTGACAAGGCAATAGATAAAATAAAGATATTCAAATACTTCAAAAAATCAGAAAAAGGAAAATATATTAGCAGAAAAACAGAGGGGACAAATAAATAATGAAATGATGGATCTAAGCACAAAACCTGATGGAATTAAAATAGGAAATATACAAATCCAATATTATTGTTGGACACTGCAACATCCCTCTTTCAGCAACTGATAGAATGTGTACAGACAAAACCAGTAAACAATATTTTAGACTAATGTGATCCTTATAGAACATTCTACCCACAAAAGAAGAAAACCCAATCTTTTTCAAGGACACTGGAACATTCACCAAGATATCCCATAAAACAAGCTTTAACAAATTTAGAAGAATTCAAGTCATGTAGACTATGATTAATGACCATCAAAGAATAAAAATAGTAAACAATACAGAAAAATATCTGGTAACATTTAGAAATTAAAGAACAATCTTCTAAATAACCCATGGATCAAGAAAGAAGTCACAAGTGATCTTTCAAAATACAGTGAACTCAATAAAAATAAAAATACAACACATCAAACCTGTGGGATGCTCACAGAGAAATACATAAGAGGGATATTGATAGAACTGAATGTCCAGGAAAAAGAAGACTCTAAAAATCCAAAACCTAAGATTCCATCTCAAGAACTAGAAATATATAAAAAAAGAAGCACTAAAAATGAAACAAGTAGAATCAAAAATAGAAAAACAATTGAGAAAATTAGTGAAATTAAGAACTGGCTCCTTGAAAAAAATGGAAAAATATACAAAACTCTAGCCAGACTTTACAAAAACAAAAAGAGAAAAGACAAAAAAATCTATGAGTATCAGGAAAAATAGAGTAATATCACCAAAAGGGGCAGAGTTAGGAACTTCGGGGTTTTGTCTCTCCATAAAAACAATTAATAAGCTTGGGAAAACTGTAAGAATCAACTTTTACAGAACTCTACAATCTAGTAAAAAATTTATAACCACCAAGGGAATATGTGATGAAGAAAACTGCTACTGCAGCCATAAAGATGTCAGCCCACACTCCTGTTACCGGTTCCCATTGCCTGAAGGAGTAATACAAATCTTATTCTCAAAAAAATTGTGGTTAAGGGATTTGACCTCAATGGCAGCTCCCTCAAAGAGGGATGCAATGGCTTACCTTTGTTTCACCCAACTAGGAACATTTCCAGAGCTGTGGCGGTCCTGAGAGGCATAGCCAAAAGCATTTGAAGACAAAAATATTGACAGCAGCAGCCTGAAGCTAGGGGTAAACAGTTGAGACAAACAACAGACTGAAAAGTCTGAGAAGAAAAAGTTTAGAAAAGGAGATATTTGGGTGAATAAAGATTTTTATAAAGTTCCAGCATATACCAAGGGATTGATAAATTCCCGCGTAGGCCCAGGGCTTAACACACACTCAGGCTTGAGAAGAATCTAAACTTTCACATCTGGCTAAATTTCAGACCTCACTAGAAATGAGAAGTGGAAGATAAGACAGAGTCAATTCTCCCTAAACAAATCTATAAATTACACACAGTCCTATATAAAAGCTAAGGGTATTTTTTAAGAAATTCATGAGTTGATTCTAAAATTTATATGGAAAGGCAACAGAGCTAAATAAAATTGCCAAAACTAATTTTTTTAATGTGTTCTTAATTTGGAGGACTCCATTATAGGATTGAGTGTCTCAAGAGTTACTATACACATACATTGATCAAAACAGTCAAGGAATACACATCAATCAATGGAACAGAGTACTGTGTTAAAAAATATGGCCAGACATATACGGTCAATTGAATCTCAACAGTGTTTATAATGCACTGTAGAAAATACAGCCTTTTCAAAAAAGTTGTGCTAAAAATCAGCTCAGTTCAGTTCAGTTCAGTCAACAGTCCTGTCCAACTCTTTGTGACCCCATGAATCTCAGCCTTCCAGGCCTCCCTGTCCATCACCAGCACCTGGAGTCTACCCAAACTCATGTCCATCGAGTCAGTGATGTCATCCAGCCATCTCATCCTCTGTCTTCCCCTTCTCTTCCCGCCCTCAATCCCTCCCAGCATCAGGGTCTCTTCTAATGAGTCAACTCTTTGTATGAGGTGGCCGAAGTATTGGAGTTTCAACTTCAGCATCAGTCTTTCTAATGAACACCCAGGACTGGTCTCATTTAGGATGAACTGGTTGGATCTCCTTGCAGTCCAAGGGACTCTCAAGAGTCTTCTCCAACACCACAGTTCAAAAGCATCAATTCTTTGGTGCTTAACTTTCTTCACAGTCCAACTCTCACATCCATACATGACCACTGGAAAAACCATAGCTTTGAATAGATGGACCTTTCTTGGCAAAGTAATGTCTCTGCTTTTTAATATGCTATCTAGGTTAGTAATGACTTTCCTTTCAGGAGTAAGTGTCTTTTAATTTCATGGCTGCAATCACCATCTGCAGTGATTTTGGAGCCCCCCCAAAATAAAGTCTCTCACTGTTTCCACTGTTTCCCCATCTATTTGCCATGACAGAAAACTAGTCATTCTAATCACACTAGGACCACAGCCTTGTCTAACTCAATGAAACCAAGCCATGCCCACGGGGCAACCCAAGACAGGCGGGTCATGGTGGAGAGGTCTGACAGAATGTGGTCCACCGGAGAAGGGAATGGCAAACCACTTCAGTATTCTTGCCTTGAGAACCCCATGAACAGTATGAAAAGGCAAAATGATAGGATACTGAAAGAGGAACTCCCCAGGTCAGTAGATGCCCAATATGCTACTGGAGATCAGTGGAGAAATAACTCCAGAAAGAATGAAGGGATGAAGCCAAAGCAAAAACAATACCCAGCTGTGGATGTGACTGGTGATAGAAACAAGGTTTAATGCTGTAAAGAGCAATATTGCATAGGAACCTGGAATGTCAGGTCCATGAATCAAGGCAAATTGGAAGTGGTCAAACAGGAGATGGCAAGAGTGAATGTCGACATGCTAGGAATCAGCGAACTAAAATGGACTGGAATGGGTGAATTTAACTCAGATGACCATTACATCTACTACTGCGGGCAGGAATCCCTCAGAAGAAATGGAGTAGCCATCATGGTCAACAAAAGAGTCCAAAATGCAGTACTTGGATTCAATCTCAAAAATGACAGAATGATCTCTGTTTGTCTCCAAGGCAAACCATTCAATATCACAGTTATCCAAGTCTATGCCCCAACCAGTAACGCTGAAGAAGCTGAAGTTGAACAGTTCTATGAAGACCTACAAGACCTTTTAGAACTGACACCCAAAAAGGATGTCCTTTTCATTATAGGGGACTGGAATGCAAAAGTAAGAAGTCAAGAAACACATGGAGTAACAGGCAAATTTGGCCTTGGAATGCGGAATGAAGCAGGGCAAAGACTATTAGAGTTTTGCCAAGAAAACGCACTGGTCATAGCAAACACCCTCTTCCAACAAGACAAGAGAAGACTCTACACATGGACATCATCAGATGGTCAACACCGAAATCAGATTGATTATATTCTTTGCAGCCAAAGATGGACAAGCTTTATACAGTCAACAAAAACAAGACCAGGAGCTGACTGTGGCTCAGATTGTGAACTCCTTATTACCAAATTCAGACTCAAATTGAAGAAAGTAGGGAAAACCACTAGACCATTCGGTATGACCTAAATCAAATCCCTTATGATTATACAGTGGAAGTGAGAAATAGATTTAAGGGACTAGATCTGATAGACAGAGTGCCTGATGAACTATGGAATGAGGTTTGTGACATTGTACAGGAGACAGGGATCAAGACCATCCCCATGGAGAAGAAATGCAAAAAAGCAAAATGGCTGTCGGGGGAGGCCTTACAAATAGCTGTGAAAAGAAGAGAGCCAAAAAACAAAGGAGAAAAGGAAAGATATAAGCATCTGAATGCAGAGTTCCAGAGAATAGCAGGAAGAGATAAGAAAGCCTTCTTCAATGATCAATGCAAAGAAATAGAGGAAAAGAACAGAATGGGAAAGAAAAGAGATCTCTTCAAGAAAATTAGAGATACCAAGGGAACATTTCATGCAAAGATGGGTTCGATAAAGGCCAGAAATAGTATGGACCTAACAGAAGCAGAAGATATTAAGAAGAGGTGGCAAGAATACACAGAAGAGGGGCACAAAAAAGATCTTCATGACCCAGATAATCACGATGGTGTGATCACTAACCTAGAGCCAGACATCCTGGAATGTGAAGTCAAGTGGGCCTTGGAAAGCATTGCTATGAACAAAGCTAGTGGAGGTGATGGAATTCCAGTTGAGCTGTTTCAAATCCTGAAAGATGATGCTGTGAAAGTACTGCACTCAATATGTCAGCAAATTTGGAAAACTCAGCAGTGGCCACAGGACTGTATCCAGAAAGGATTTCATTCAAATATGAAGGAGAAATCAAAAGCTTTCAGTTCAGTTCAGTCACTCACTCGTGTCCGACTCTTTGCGACCCCATGAATCGCAGCATGCCAGGCCTCCCTGTCCATCACCACCTCCCAAAGTTCACTCAGACTCACGTCCATCGAGTCAGTGATGCCATCCAGCCATTGCATCCTCTGTCGTCCCCTTCTCCTCTTGCCCCTAATCCCTCCCAGCATCAGAGTCTTTTCCGATGAGTCAACTCTTCGCATGAGGTGGCCAAAATATTGGAGTTTCAGCTTTTGCATCAGTCCTTCCAAAGAAATCCCAGGACTGATCTCCTTCAGAATGGACTGGTTGGGTCTCCTTGCAGTCCAAGGCACTCTCAAGAGTCTTCTCCAACACCACAGTTCAAAAGCATCAATTCTTCGGCGCTCAGCCTTCTTCACAGTCCAACTCTCACATGCATACATGACCACTGGAAAAACCATAGCCTTGACTAGACGGGCCTTAGTCAGCAAAGTAATATCTCTGCTTTTGATTATGTTATCTAAGTTGGTCATAACTTTTCTTCCAAGGAGTAAGCGTCTTTTAATTTCATGGCTGCAATCACCATCTGCAGTGATTTTGGAGCCCCCAAAAATAAAGTCTTAGACCTAATTGTAAAACCTAAAACTATAAAATTTCTAGGAAAAAACATAGAAAATGTCCATGAACTTGGGTCATGCAAAGTCTTTTATTAGATAGGACATAAAAGTAAAAAACTATAAAAGAACAAATTATTGCATTAGACTCATCAAAATTTAAAACTTCTCTTTTTCAAAGATGCTATTTAAAGAGTAAAAGGGCACAACCAAAACTGAAGAAATATTTTCATTTCACATTTTCTAACAAAGGATTTGTACACAATATATAAAAAACTTTCAAAATTCAGTAATAAGGGATAAAACAAGCCAAAAATTTTTGCAAAGCATCGAAACAGATATTTCAACCAAGAAAATATACTGATGGCAAATCAGCACATGAAAATATGCAATCAGGAAATGCAATTTATAACCACAATATGATACCATTAGTAACCTGTCAAAAGAGCTATAAGGGGATTTTTCCAGTTGATAGAACTATTTTGTATCCGAGCTACATGATATTAGTTACATGATAGTATATCATGAAGAGTGAATTATACTGAATATAAGTTGCATATGACATTTTAAAAATATAAAATTTGATTAAAATTAAACAAAAGTGAAAAAGGCATAAAGACCCCCATTTGAAATGAGTCTACACATCAAAACTAATGAAACAGAACAGTATGTCTGTAAACTGTCCTATGAATACACGAAAACTTGATGTATGGGAGGACAGGCATTATATATCAGTGAGAAAAACTTTTACTAATGAAAAAATGTACCAAATTGCAAGTTATCCATATACAAAAAGTACATCTCTACTTCATACCACATATAAGCATCAATTACAAGTGTACTAACTTAAATAGGAAACATAATTAATGAAAGAAAGAAACTGAAAAACCAATGAATGTAAGATATCCAACATCACCAGATAATGAGGGAAATGCAAATTAAAGAGAGATACCACTTTACAGCTATCAGCAAAATTTTTAAAGCATGACAGTACTGAGTATAGGTTAAGAACTGAAACAAAGAAAAGTTTCATACAGTGTTGGCGGGGGGGAGTAAAAACTGGTACAACCATTTAGGAGAGCTATTTGGCAATATTTGCTGGCACTGAGAGCTGTATATCTTATAATCCAGTTATTCCACTGACAGATCTATATTCAAAAGAAATTCCTACCCATGTGCACAAAGAGACATGTACAAGTATGTGCACTTGGGGTTTGAAATGTGATCCTATGTATACTTAATGGAATTGTAATAGGCATCTTTCAGCAAATAAAATTATTTATTTCCCTCAGAAATCTCCAATAGGGACTCCTTTGCAATCACTGTAGATTAACATTTTCCAAGTGAGATGTGGTCATATTTCCTTTGTTGTGTAATAAATTAATGTGATGGTCCTGGCCAAGCAGAGCAGAACCCAGGCTTTCTGCCTAGAGTTAGATACCTTCACTTTGCAACTCAATTAAGTAGTTTTTCCTCCCACGTCTTTGTTACAGTTTTCCTATCCTTTTGACCCCACTAAGAATTTTATCTTCCAAACACACTGTGTGCCAAGCTGTCCTTCCTTAATCTTGGTGTTAAATCAGAAATCTTCCATATTTTTCCTTTTCCATCAGTATTAGCCATCATCTGCTCTTTTTAATTTTTCTTATGAGGAACCATCCTCTAAGTTGATATTCAGCTTTGAAACTGTTATAGCTTTTTTCAGTACTCTTTTTTTTCATTAATTTATTTTTTAATTGAAGAATAATTGCTTTACAGAATTTTGTTGTTTTCTGTCAAACTTCAGAATGAATCAGACATAGGTATACATATGCCCCCTCCCTCCCATCTCCCTCCCCATCTCACCTCTCTAGGTTGATACAGAGTTCCTGTTTGAGTTCCCTGAGACACACAACAAATTCTCTTTGGCTATCAATTTTACATATGGTAATGTAAGTTTCTATTCTACTAAACATACTCCCACCAAACCCTGACATTCACAGATTCAGACTGGGGCTGTGAGGGTGTGCTGTTCATTTTTACCCTGTTACACTCTTTCTCTCAAATATAGCAGTGATGAGAAATAAAGAGCCCCGTACTTAGAACCAGTACCCTTGAGACTGAGCCCCGGCTGTACTGTTTACTGACTAAGTTACCTTAATCATTCTAGTCTTAGTTTCTACACTGTGAAATGGGGATATCAGTATCTGTGTCTGCCTTCACAATTCCATTGTGAGAATTAAATAACAGACATTAAATGTGAAAAAATACTTGGAACTTGTAAAAGGGCACCCATAGTAAAGGATCTTGAGTACGGAGTTTTGAGTTAGGTAAAATCAACAGGCAAGGCTGTATATTGTCATCCTGCTTGTTTAACTTATATGCAGAGTACATCATGCAAAATGCCAGACTGGATGAAGCACAAGCTGGAATCATGATTGCCGAGAGAAATATCAATAACCTCAGATATGCAGATGACACCACCCTTATGGCAGAAAGTGAAAAGAAGCTAAAGAGCCTCTTGATGAAGGTGAAAGAGGAGAGTGAAATAGCTGACTTAAAACTCAACATTCAAAAAACTAAGATCATGGCATCTGGTCCCATCACTTCATGGCAAATAGATGGGGAAACAATGGAAACATTGACAGATTTTATTTATTTTATTTTCTTGGGCTCTAAAATTACTACAGATGGTGCTGCAGCCATAAAATTAAAAGACGCTGGCTCCTTGGAAGAAAACCTATGAAAAACCTAGACAGCAAATAAAAAAACATGACAAACTAGACAGCATATAAAAAAAAAAGAGACATCACTTTGCTGACAAAGATCCATATAGGCAAAGCTATGTTTTATCCAGTAGTCATGTACGGATATGAGAGTTGGATTATAAAGAAAGCTGAGCACAGGATAATTGATGCTTTTGAACTGTGGTGTTGGAGAAGACTCTTGAGAGTCCCTTGGACTGCAAGGAGATCCAATCAGTCCATCCTAAAGGAAATCACTCCTGAATATTCACTGGAAGGACTGATGCTGAACCTGAAGCTCTAATACTTTGGCCACCTGATGCAAAGAGCTGACTCACTGGAAAAGACCCTGATGCTGGGAAAGATTGAGGACAGGAGGAGAAGTGGGCCACTGACTCAAAGTACATGAATCTGAGTAAATTCCTGGAGATAGTGAAGGACAGGGAAGCCTGGCATGCTGCAGTCCATGGGTTTCAGAGTCGGACACAACTTAGTGATTGAACAACAACAAAAAAATCAATGGGAGACTCAGGGATACCAACTTCCTTGACTAAACCTTGTCCCTGATCCCCAGCTGATCTAAGGCTACCTCCTAGCAGACACTGCTGATAGCCATCCCCATTAGAGGATGAGGAAATGATGAAATAAAACAATAATAATGCTGGGAGACTGCTATTATTTGTCATTCAATGTCTACATTTATTACTGGTCCTGGCCTGTTCCAGCTGGAGGACTGGAAGACATATTTGGCTCTACTTCACTTTGAGCTTCTGCTGCTAAAGTTCCCATGCTAGGCCAGCTCTGTCTATTATCCTACTGCAAAGGATTCTAGACCAATATAACACTAAAAAGAGGTGCTAAAAGATTTGAAGGCAGAAAACCTGCTTCCTGACTTTTCTTACCTTTCACTTTGCCATTCTCATCATAAATAAGACTTAGCAGTAATTTTGGCATCCTAAGTTCAACTTTCTGCCAAGCAAATATACTTCTTCACTCTCAAAACCAAGAGTCTCCCCAATGATCTATATCCCAATCTATGACTCAGGGTTCAATATCCTTGTACCTCCCTGGTAGGTGGCTCCATGCTTAATATAACTCCACTTCTGCCAACACTGCAGGAATCTCATTTCCTATAGAAACCCCACAGTAAACTGTCCTTGACCAAATTGGACCTCAATGCACTTGCCATCTTATGCATGCGGAAAAGTGATATTGGAAGACAGTCTTCCCAATAGATCTTCACCAAGAGGAGTATGCTAATAACAATCTGTGTAACACCCCAGCTGTTTTCTAGTCTTGATAAATGCCATATTAAGTGCTTCTAGATACAACAATACATTTCAACAGCTTCCTGTCTGTAATTCCAAACTCAAAATCCCTTGGATACCTGATTTAAATTATTTTTAACTACTCATGTCAGCATTTTCTCTGGGCCAACCAGAAGTAATACATATCTGTTAGTCCTGAGATGGAATTTCTGAGTCACATTTTATCTATCACAGTTTCTGCATGATGTTGAACAAGGTGTCAGTAATTCTGAACTGAGAGCTTTCCATCCCCATTCAATTAAATACACTCAGCAATTCTTGGGTTTGATCAATACTGTTGATGGATGGTTTAATTTTCAGTTTTCTCCACTGACAATCTCCGTGACAGCCTCTCCTGGAATGTTGAAGATGATGAGACAGATCATTATATAGTCATAGAAAATTTGGTTTTAACCCTTCATGTCTATTTAAAGTAGTCTAGCGTGCATAGGATGCATAGCATTGCACAGTGGAATCACCTGAATATTCAGGTTTATATAAGAGACAGTACCTGGAAACACAGTATGCAAAACTGCTAAACAATGTAAATTCTAAAAGAGGAAGCCTGTATCTAGGCACTTCACTCACAATGTCATTCTATCGAGTCAAATCTCATTTATAACAACTAACAGGGCTCTCGGGGAGGGACTTTTGGTGTCCGCAAATTAGAAAAATCACCTTATGTTATATCACTATCTGTGGCACCGATGTGGCCTGAGAGGTTATTGCAACCTTCTCTAACCCTCAATATCACCTGAGAATTATTGGATTTAATCTTTTATTCCAATGGATTAAGACATCACTCATTGCTGCTTACTCTTAGCCTGTTTGTCAAAGTTCTCTTCTACCTCCATGGACAACCAAATTACCTGATTTCTGTCCACACTCCCCTCTGAGTTTTGAGTATATTAGCTGGGTCTTTGAAAATTTCAACACTTTTTATACTTCCCAGTGATATTGCCACAGATCAGTTTACATTGTCGCACTCTTCCAGGCAAAAGACCCCTTTCCATAAAAACAGTAACTTTCTTCTCAACGACTACCATGAGTGGAGCATTCTGGTAGGTGATCATTCTCTGAACAAACCAGGTTTCCCAAAAGAACCTTCATTATGTCTCCTGGCCTAGGGATTAGGATGAAGAGTATATTGACCAAAGTATATTGACCAATACTGGACCTTGAGAGGAAACAAGATGTCATTTGATCCTCCTTTCAACAGATATGAATTACCAGCCTAAATTTCAGCTCAGTATTCAAAGCTAGATGACCATTAACTCCACCTGTGTCTTTCAAGATTATAGTAATCATCAATCTAGTTGCCTTCTGACTCTACAGCTGGCTTATAGACATTTCCACACTTCATTATTTTCTGCTAGATTCTGTCTCTTTCTTGGGAATCAGTTGGGATAATCCAGAAAAGTGGAGTATTTTTTTTTTTGAAAGAGTTGTTAAACACACTATACCCTGGCCCACTCTGATACCTGGTTCAGGAGATTAGATCCAAAAAAGCCATCACAGTGGTATGTCTCCCACCTTCAGAATGTTTCAAAGGCTGTTCAAGCCTTCCCTTAGTGTCCCTGGTGAACCAGTGGTCTTATTCCACCTATGGCAAGGGTTACAGAAAGGTAGTGTCTGAACCAGCTCAAAACTGTGAATAGCTCTCATAGGCAAGGCCAAAGGTAATACATCTATGCAGTTTTGCAACAATGCCTCAGAAAACTCTCCAAGTTGTATATTCTATTTTTCTTTCTTTTCTCACCCAGCAAATCAACTTTTCTTGCACTCTTCTTATGATTTCCATACTGTTGCCTGGTAACTGGTTTATTACTCTTGGCATAGTCTCTACACCAGTTGGATTGTCTACTTGGGCTCTCACTTCCAATTTCACTCCTGAGTATTTTCTTTCAGATATTTCTCATCTGCACATTCTTCAGCCTGCAAGTTAATCATTCACCACCTAGCTTTAACACCAAGAATTCCAGCCTGAGTTTGAGACACTGAGCCCTCGCTTTTTCCAGACAGATAAAAATCATGATACAAGCACCTAAATAACTAACCCCTTGCCAAAGAAGTAAATGCTACAGAGACCCTACTAAAGACATGAGGTTTAGACAAGCAGTGGTCAATTTCAAACTGACGGAAACAACAAAAATGATAATATATTTATGGTGTTAGATTTTATAAAATACTTTTGTATATCTTATTTCACTTGATTCTCACAATAAACCTGGAAGGCAAATATTCATTCATTAAGCAAATACTAAGGACTTACTATGGACTAAGCAATAACTGACAATTTAGCAACAAATTAGGGTCAAAAAATCCCCACACTCCTAAAACTTATATTCGAGGGTAGGGGAAGCAGATAAAATACTTGTAAACTATGATAATGCAATAGATGCTATGGGAAAAATAAAGCTGCAATTTGGATGTAAAATTTTAAATACAATTGTCAAAAAGGCCTCATTGAGCAGGTGCCATACAAGCAAGAGGAAGCCAATATAATAATTCAGGTGACAGATAAGGGTGGTTCACACCAAGCTGGTCGCTATAGAGGTGATGGGAACTGGTCAAATTTTGGGGTGTTTTGATGGCAGAATTTGTTACTAGGTTGGATTTAGGAGTCAAGTTTCCTATAATGTGTGCTGGTTACCTTTATTTTGTAGCCAAAGGTATGACGTGATGGTTTAGAGAGGTCAAGTGACTTTTCTAATGTCACTCATCTAGAATGAGCCAAAATAAAACTGTAAATTTAGGTCTCCTAGCCTAGGCTTGAAGACTGCATGCTAGAAAGGGTATTTAGATTTTGAAGAAAGAACAAGACCCTAAATGGTAGAGTTATGAGTGCATGCTAGACTAAGGACATAATATAAATAAAGCCATTGCTGGGCTCCTAAACTGCTGATGGTATTTCTGCTAGACTAAGACATAGTCCTCTATTATGAGTGCTAAGCACTCAAGGCAGGGAACAAAGAGATTAATGACTAAAAGAAGAGAAAGAAGGCAAAAGAGTTAAGCATGAAATCAAAAGATGATATTCAAATGAAAGACACTAGCACAAACAGGAGATCAGACAAAAGCAGTGAGAGATGACAATTGTATACAGAGCTCTTGAAGAAAGTTGAGCACACTGAATAGGAACTAGTGAAAATCAGGTACTCCTCCACAGTTCACACAGTGAAATGATGACGTGTTCAAGACAGAAAGCAACAAGGGGTCAGGTACTAGAAGCTGGTTTACAACTCTTGGTAAATGAGGCAGAATGAGAAATTGATGCCACAGAAGAAAATAATTATTTGTGTAATAACTTTGTGCCCAACCAAAAGATATGAATCAGCAGAAAAGAAAGCAGAGACAAAAATCAAGGTATAAGGGATCACAAGGAGAACCTGACAATTATATCCCATTCACGGTTTTCCTATACCTCTTCTATGGGCAAAGCTCTGTGCTGAGCACTCCAGGGGAAGAGAGCAATTAATAGGACATGGTTTCTGCCTTCAAGTAACTTGCTAGGGAAGAGGAAGAACAAAGGAGACAAAGCATAGGACCACGTTATTGCCCAGTCTGCAGCTAGCACTATTTTCGTGTGAAGGCTTCCACATTGCTGACTATTTGTAGCTAAAGCCAAAGGATTCCAGTGAGAGAAAAGCAAGAAAGGTCTGACAAAAAATCTCACTGGGAAATCTCTCCAGGGCTTGACTAATTAATTAATGTTAACTAAGTCTATATAGCCTCATTAGAGGGGCATAAAGAAGAACATCTTGATACTCCAAGTTCTTCCCGTGGTCTACCCTAAACACCTCCTGTAGTTATTCCATCCTGTCATGTTTTCAGAGATAGTGGTGACTGTCCGGAGGTACTAAATAACCACCATGACATGGAAACATTGTTCTGGTTATTTAAAGTGAAAGTGAAGTCGCTCAGTCATGTCTGACTCTTTGCGATCCTATGGACTGTAGGCTTCTCTGTCCATGGGATTTTTCCAGGCAAGAGTACTGGAGTGGGTTGCCATTTCCTTCTTCAGTGGATCTTCCCAACTCAGGGATCGAGCCCAGGTCTGCTGCATTGTAAGCAAATGCTTTTACTGTCTGAGTCACCAGGGAAGTCTTTAAATTATTTATGTATTATTTTAATTAGTTTTTTTTCAAGTGGTAAGTTTGAAAAATGCTGTGCTATAAGACAAGGCATTTTTTGGATGTTATGTAATAAACTGGTGCAAAAGTCAGACAATGAATAAAATCTCTGCAGTCCTGACCTTGGATATATTCCAACTATTGAGCCCTATGCCTTCTTTAACACTGGTTGGTAGCTATCTACTTCTCCATGCTAATAGGATCCCAAGGAAAAAATGGTCGAGAGAAGAGGTAGAGCAGGAAGGTGCTATACTAGTAGCTAATCTGTGGTAACAGGTAGGTCTCAGATCCATTAAAAGACTATAAAAGATATTTATTTATAGAAACACAAGTATTGCTAAGTCACTTCAGTCGTGTCCAACTCTGTGCGATCCCATAGATGGCAGCCCACCAGGCTCTCCCGTCCCTGGGATTCTCTAGGCAAGAACACTGGAGTGGGTTGCCATTTCCTTCTCCAATGCATGAAAGTGAAAAATGAAAGTGAAGTCGCTCAGTTGTATCCAACTTAGTGACCCCATGGACTGCAGCCTACCAGGCTCCTCCATCCATGGGATTTTCCAGTCAAGAGTACTGGAGTGGGGTGACATTGCCTTCTTCACACAAGCTATTACAAGAGCTATTATTGTAAAGTTGAGTTTAAAAAGGGATTTTCTAGGGGATCAAGATGGTGGAGTAGGAAGACTCTGAACTCAGCTCCCCTCAGACATGTATCAAAACTATAACTACATATAGAGCAACTCTCACATAGAATGAGTTCAAGACTAGAAGAATGGCTCTTCTACAAGCAAGGCTGTAAAGAAAGAACTATACTCAAGTCTGGTACATAGGGAAAAGAAGCAAGTTGGTTGGGTCCTGCACCCCAAATGGGTGACCCCAAAGAGCAGGGGGAAATCACAGGCTTGAGGATTCTCCCTGGAGAGCAAGTGGTTCAAGCCACATATTAGGCACCTCAACCCTGAGGACTAACATGAAAAAAGAGCCCACTTAGCTGCTTTGGTAAACAATGTAGTTTATTAGAGGACTGTAGGAAACCCAAGACTCCACTTGTGAGGAGCACATGCAACCAATTTGCTTGCTCCCAGTTCTAGCACAGACACATCAGACTGAAAACTGCATTGTTCTCTGGCTGACCAGCCAGGACTGCCCTGGCACACACCCCAAACTGAACCAGGCTCCTGCTCCAACCCATCCTGTTCCAGCACTGCTCCTCACTAAGGCAGAGATGGTCATTGCCTATGAACATGCATGCCTAGAGGGAACAGAGCCAGCTGAGGCCTCAGTCCTGCCTCTGGGTAAGGTAGACATCCATTGCCAGTGTGTGTGTATATGTGCAAGTGTGTGGACACATGTGGGCACCAGTGAGGGAACAGAGACAGTTCAGTTCTTGACTCTGCCTCTAGCCTTGGCAGAGACCACCACTCCCTACTCACACATGTGTGAACACACTGGGAAAGAAGTGGAGGCAGCTCAGTAGTGGAGCTACAACACTTCCTAGCTCAACCCAGCCTCTAACCAAGGTGCACACACTGCGGAACAAGTGGAATGAATTCAGAAGTGCAGGCTTAAGTCCTCATATCCTGGCCATACCCTCAATAAAGACAGAGACTGCTATCACATTTGGGAGAAGCCCAACTCTCTCAGAGTTCATGCTCCAGCCTCTTGAGCCCCCACCCCACTCCCACCATTGAGCCTAGGAGAATCCCCAGTTCAAATCCAGCCTTAACTTCCACAGAGACTGTAGCTGATGGAGCACACCAAGAGAAGATGCAACCTGTGGCCACCACATGTCCACCTTTCACACCAAAGCCACTGATCATACACAGACTACAAAGGATGTTCCCACACAAGGATACATATTCAAGACCAAGATTGGTAACTATTTTACCTAATTTCATAGAGACAAACAGAAAAAGTTAAACAAAATAAGACAGTGGAGTATGTTTCAAATGAAAGAATAAAATAAAACCTCTGAAAAAACCCTAATGAAACAGAGATAAATAATTTATCTGATACAATTAAAACCAATAGCAATAAGAATGCTAACTGAACTTGAGTGAGAATTCCAACAAAGACCAGAAAATATAAAAAAGAACCAATCAGAGCTGAATAATATAATAACTGACTAGAAGGAATTAATAGCAGAGTAGGTGATGTAGAAGAAAGCATAATTGACTTTGAAGGTAGAATAGTGGAAATCACCTAACAAGAACAGCAAAAAGAAAAAAAAAATTAATGAGGATTGCCTAAGAGATCTCTGGAACAACATCAAGCATACTAACATGTACATTATAGGGTTCCCAGAAGAAGGAGAGAGAGATATATAGGGGTAGAAAGTTTATTTAGTGAAATTATGACTGAAAATTTCTCTAACCTGAAGAGGAAACAAATATCCAGGTAAAGGATACACAGAGTCCCAAACAAGAAGGACCCAAGACACACAAAAGACATATCATAATCAAAATGGCAAAAGTTGAATATAAAAAGAGAATTTTAAAGGCAGCAAAAGGAAAACAAAGAGTCACATACAACTGAATCCCCATAAGGCTATCAGCTGATATTTCTGCCAAAATTTTATAGACCAGAAGGCAGTGGTATGATATATTTAAACTTCTAAAAGAAAAACTGACATTAAAAGAAATGTGGATTCATGTTGATGTATGGCAAAACCAATACAATATTGTAAAGTAATTAACCTCCAATTAAAATAAATAAATTTGTATTAAAAAAATAAAAGGTATTCTTTAAGTGGGAAAGGTAAAACTACATGAAGTAAGAATTTACAGGACAGAAAATCACAACACTAAAGGCAAATACATAGTAAAGGTTATTGATCAACCATAAGCTAGTATGAAGATTAAAAGCCAAAAATTGTAAAATTGAGTATAATTACAAAAAAACAGTTAAGCGAAGAATATGAACATGTAAAATATAACATCAAAAGCATAAAATATGGGAGGAAGTAAAAAAATATAGATTTTCAGAATGTGTTTGAACTTAAACGATTATCAGTTTAAAATATGTAGATATAAGTCAACATATATAAACTCCACCATAACCACAAATTAAAAACCTATAGATTCTCAAAAACTAGAAAGAAAGGAACATAAACAAACCACTAAAGAAAATCAACAAACCACAAGAAAATAGACTAAAATAAGAAGAACAGAGAAGGACTACAGAAGGACTACTTTAAATGTCAATGGACTAAATTCTCCAATCAAAGACATAGAGTGGCCAACTGGACATAAAGGCAAGACCCATCTATTTGCTGCCTATAAGAGACACACTGTAGTGGTAAAGACAAATAGAGACTTAAAGTAAGGGGACACAAAATTATATTGCATGCAAATGAAGACAAAAAGAAATCTAGGGTAACAATACTAATATCAGACAAAGTAGATTTAAAACAAAGCCTATAACAAAACACAAATAAGGGCATAATATAATGATAAAGGTGTCACTAAAAAAGAGAATGTAATATTTGCTAACATATATTCACCTAATATAGGAGCAGAGTTGGTGATGGACAGGGAGGCCTAGTGTGCTGCAATTCATGGGGTTGCAAACGGTCGGACACAACTGAGTGACTGAACTGAACTGAACTGAACTGAAATATATAAACTAAATATTAAGAGATATAAAGGGAGAAATTGACAATAATACAATAACAGTAACACCCCATTTACATCAATGGACTGATCATACAGACAGAAAATCAATAAGGAAACAGTTGCCTTAAATGACATATTAATCCAGCTGGACTTAGATATATACAGGACTTTCTATGTAAAAATAGCAGAATATTATTTCAATTAATGGAAACATTACCAGGATAGATCACATGCCACAAAACAAGTCTCAACAAATGTAAGAGGATAGAAACTATATCAAGTATCTTTTTCTGGCCACAATGGTATGAAACTAGAAATCAAATACAGGAAAAAAAATGTGGAAAACACAAACATGGAGACATTACACAACATGCTACTAAAAAACTGATCAGTCAATAGAGAAATCAAAGAGGAAATGAGAAAATACTTTGATAAAAGTAAAAATAAAAACAAATCACTCCAAAATCTATGGAACACACCAAAAGAAGTTCTAAGAGGAAAACGTACAGAAATACAGGCCTACTTCAAGAAAGAAAAAAAAATCTAATAAACAATGCAACCTACAATAGAAAGTAATTATAAAAGGAAGAATAAAGCCCAAAGTCAGCAAAAGGAAAGAAATAATAAAGATCAGAATGGAAATAAATTAAAGAGAGACCAAAAAGAAAAGATTAATGAAACCAAGAGCTGTTATTTTGAAAAAATAAAATTGATATGCCTTTAATTAGGCTCATTAAGAAAAACAGAGAAAGGACTCAATTGAACAAAGCTAGAAATGAAAGGGTAGAAATTGCACGTTACATCCAAAGACACAAAAATCATAACGGAATATTGTGAAACAGTCATATACCAAGTAATTAGACAACTCATAAGAAAAGCATAAATTTCTAGGAACATACAATCTTAAAAGACTGAATCAGGAAGAAACTGACAATCTGAATAGACTGATCACTAGTACTGAAGTTGAATTAGTAATCAAAAACTTCCAGAAAAAATTCTAAAACCTGACAGCTTCACAGGGGAATTTTGTCTGCTATCATTTCCTCCTCCTTTCTTCCCCTAATCCCATAATATAATCAGTCACCAAATTCTTACATTCCCACAATCACCACCTTCCTTCTGGATAACAAATCAATTTGTGACTAGCCTTTTCTTCCTCTAATACTGCCCTGCTCCAATCTATTATTTATACCAAAGCAAGAGCCATAAAGCCTTCATCTAAAACAAACACCCAAAAAAAGACCATGAAAATTTATTTTTAACTTTACTTAATAAGTGTGTTTATTATAGTGATATAGGTATAGAGATTCCAACACTATTTTATGTATATTGTATAATTAAGCAAATTAGTAAGTCAATGAGGAATACTTAGACTGGAATTAGTGGTATCAGTATAAACCCATTACACATGCACATACACACATATATCTACATTGTGTCTATATATGGTGGTTTAGTTGCTAAGTCGTGTCTGACTCACGACACCATGGACTGTAGACTGCCAGGCTCCTCTGTCCATGGGATTCTCCAGGCAACAATATTGGAGTGGGTTGCCATTTCGCCCTTCAGGGGATCTTTCCAACCCAGGTATCGAACATGGGTCTCCTGCATTGCAGGCAGATTCTTTACTGACTGAGCTACAAGGGAAGCTCCTATGTGTATGTGTATAAATATGCATATATAAGGGTGTGTGTATATATGTGTGTGTATGTATATATACATATATATTATTTTCTATTTTCTCAGTTCTGTCCACTGAAAGATCTTAGAAACAAAGAAACCCAATAGCAATGAAAATATTTGGCACATAGAAGTTGGATCTTAAATATAATTTCCCACAGAGAAAGATCCCATTTCTTCTTGGAAAAAATGATTGACTGTAAGGCTGAATAAGGGAGAGTACAAGTTAAATATGGAATATGGTTATGCTATGAAGCCAAAAAGTGCTCAAAAATGAAAATACATCAAAAGTCAGCTTGAAGAGGCTCTCACTAAGCAAATATGGGAAATTAGGAACAATAATTCTAATCAAAATAGATAATAACAAATAATAATATTAATGGATTACAATTCATTGACTAAAAATGAATCCATCTGTTCATGCTGATAGTTGCCTAATTAACTAAAGATAAGGAAAGAGACTTCTTATAATACTGTCATATAATAAATGTAGATGATTGGTAAAAGTTGAATATGGATTACAGATTAGAAAATAGTATGTCAGGTTATATTTTTTGAATTTATAATTTAATTATAATTTTATAAAATAACTTCTATGTTCTAAGAAAGTACACAGAAAGTATTTATGGATAAAGGGTTATAATATCTGCATCTAATTTTCAAATGATTCAAGAAAAATTTATATATATACATCTGCATACTTGCCCTTTCAATATGGCCCATGAAGTATTGTAATATGTTTACTTCCTTATGAGATCCCATCTAGCCATCAGATTTCTCCTCTACAGAATATCAGGCTGATGTGTGATTGGGGTTTTTAGAACAAAGACATGTTTCCCAGCTGTTCCTGAGATACATCTGCCATCCAGGCAGGGATTGCTATTTTATTACCAGAAATGGGTGTGGCCAAATGATGTGGTTTAACACCCTATATGCATTTACCTAAGTGAAATTCAGAACCTTCCAAAACCAGACCAGAGAGACTAACCATTGAAATGAAGGATTAGGACACATTTCCAGTACTCAGAGGGAAGAAACTCAACTTGATACTAACCTCATTGATCAATACACTACTAAAGGTACCTTTAGACTCTTTTTAGAAGACAATACCCAGGAAGATCTTAAAACAATAACTGACCTCCAAGCCCAGGTCGCAGCCGATTGTCATAGCCATCCAGAAGACGATCCAAGATTCTGGTGAAGATAGTGATGTTGTCAGTGCTGTCATCAGGAATATCTGGAGCATGCTTTGGAGAGAGTCTGAGGCAGTGGAAGAAAACGAGACACAAAATAATAGTTCTTAATAGCAAATATTTACATGTCTAAACACTTTAATTCAAGAAAATGTCAATCAGTAGATTGGGCCAGTTAAATGGCTTTGTACCTCCCAAACCAGCAAGTACTTTGGCATGAGTTTTAGCAAACATACGGTCCATCCCTATCTATTTCTGCTTTATGGACTATGCCAAAACCTTTGATTGTGTGGATCACAATAAACTGTGGAAAATTTTGAAAGAGATAGGAATACCAGACCATCTGACCTGTCCCTTGAGAAATCTGTATGCAGGTCAAGAAGCAACAGTTAGAACTGGACATGGAACAATAGACTGGTTCCAAACAGGAAAAGGAGGACGTCAAGACTGGATATTGTCACCCTGCTTATTTAACTTAAATGCAGAGTACATCATGAGAAACGCTGGGCTGGAAGAAGCACAAGCTGGAATCAAGATTGCCAGGAGAAATATCAATAACCTCAGATACGCAGATGACAGAAAGTGAAGAGGAAGTAAAAAGCCTCTTGATGAAAGTGAAAGAGGAGAGTGAAAAAGTTGGCTTAAAGCTCAACATTCAGAAAACTAAGATCATGGCATCTGGTCCCATCACTTCATGGGAAATAGATTGGGAGACAATGGAAACAGTGAGAGACTTTATTTTTGGGGGTTCCAAAATCACTGCAGATGGGTGATTGGAGCCATGAAATTAAAAGACGGTTACTCCTTGGAAGGAAAGTTATGACCAAACTAGATAGTATATTCAAAATCAGAGACATTACTTTGCCAACAAAGGTCCATCTAGTCAAAGCTATGGTTTTTCCAGTGGTCATGCATGGATGTGAGAGTTGGACTGTGAAGAAAGCTGAGTGCTGAAGAATTGATGCTTTTGAACTGTGGTGTTGTAGAAGACTCTTGAGAGTCCGCTGGACTGCAAGGAGATCCAATCAGTCCATTCTGAAGGAGATCAGTCCTGGGTATTCACTGGAAGGACTGATGCTAAAGCTGAAACTCCAATACTTTGACCACCTGATGCAAAGAGCTGACTCATTAGAAAAGACCCTGATTCTGGGAGGGATTGGGGGCAGGAGGAGAAGGGGACAACAGAGGATGAGATGGCTGGATGGCATCACCAACTTGATGGACATGGGTTTGGGTAAACTCCAGGAGTTGGTGATGGACAGGGAGGCCTGGCGTGCTGTGGTTCATGGGGTCGCAAAGAGCCAGACACGACTGAGCAACTGAACTGAACCCAGCAGTAGAGAAAAACCAGTAGAAATCTTAGACAGGATGTCTGTAGGAATAATACCTGGCATAAAGTTGATTTATCAAATTTTGTTTCATGAACAAGAGGGCCCCAAAACAAAAAAGGAAAATTTTAAATTACCCCTCTTTCTAATCTAGAATAGGTTCACAGAACAACAAAGCCAGAAAAACCTTTGAATTGCATGTAATTTACCTATATCTCACCCTGTGAAGATAGAGCAACAAAGCAAAAGCATTCCATTAAATGTTAAAGCCACCAGAACACTTAAGAGAGTCCCTAAACTCTCTCATTTTATACATGGGAAATAAGCTCAGAGAAGATACCAAATTTTTCCACAGTCATATTGCTACTGAGGGTCAGACAGAACTATAATCCAAAATTTCTGATTTTCTGGAGACCCTCAGCTATCTCCTGCTTATCCAGTGTGGATACCTTTTGCAAGCCTTTCCAAGCAGTAGGCTCTTTGTGCTGGTGTGCTATGTTCAGTCATGTCTGACTCTTTGTGACCCTGTGGCCTGTAGCCCGCCAGGCTCCTCTGTCCATGGAATTCTCCAGGCAAGAATACTGGAGTGGGTTGCCATTTCCCTCTCCAGGGGATCTTCCTGACCCAGGGATGGAACCCATGTCTCCTGCACTGGCAGGCGGACTCTATACGACTGTACCACTTGGGAAGCCTTTTATGAATCAACTGATAGGCTGATGGCATCATCAACTCAATGGATATGAGTTTCAGCAAGCTCTGGGTGATGGTAAAGGCCAGGGAAACCTGGAGTGCTACAGTCAATGGGGTCACAAGCAGTCAGACAAGACTGAGATACTGAACAACAAATTAGCCTCCAATTAAAATAAATCAATTTAAAAATTTAAAAAAAATCTGGCTAGAGCTGTGAATAATGCTTTCATGCTTTTATGAGGAGAAGCTTGGTGTGGTTTAGCAAGACTAGAAATAAAGAAAGGACCTGGGTAGTTAATGGAAAGAGAGATATAGTGAAGGAAATGGCTGTTGCCCAGGGTCAAGAAGCATGGTATAGAATCAAGTAATAAACTAGATGTCAGGAATCCTACGTCCAAGTGCCAGCCAGCTGTATTTGTGATCTGGAGTAGTCCATTAAAGCCTGTATTACTGTAGATCTCGGTTTTACCCATTCTTACTTTGGAACCAGAAGGTTGCCATTAATAGATATATAATAACTATTCCTAGCATCTAGTTAATCAGAGCAATAAAAGACATAGCGTAACAGTTGAGAGGAATCTTGAGAGGCAGTCAATATGTCATCCTTAGCGAGAAAAATCTACAGAATAGTATGTATGCATGTGTTACTTGCTCAGTTGTGTCCGACTTTTTTGCGACCCCATGGACTGTAGCCTCCCAGGCTCCTCTGTCCATGGAATTCGCCAGGCAAGAATACTGGAGTGGGTTGCCATTTCCTACTCCAGGGGATCTTCCCAACCCAGGGATCAAACCTGGTTCTGCACTGCAGGCATATTCTTTACCATCTGAGCTACTAGGGAAGCCCACGGAATAGTAGGAACATCTAAACTGAATAGTTCTCACTCTACACTGCCACTTGCTAGCTGGTAAACTGTCAAAAGCCATTTTGAACACCAATTTCCTTAATTCATAAACCTAATTCAATTTACATAATCATTCAATGTATCTTTAACGAGCATCAACTATGTGCCTATAGAAAAAAACAGAGCAGAAAAAAAAGGTAAAATAAGGCAAGTAATCTCTCCCTTGCTTACAGGTTTGCTGAGAGAATCAAATGATAAAAGTAGATACACATGGAATGAAAAGGGGAATTAGGTTTAACTAGACTGGAGACATGAATTTGAATTTATTAGTTGAGTGACCATAAGCAAGTCACATAACACCTCTTGTACAACAGCTTTCTCACTTTGAAAATTAAAATAACTTCACAGATATGTTGTATTATTATTAAATAATATATTAAAATTTCCAGATTTAATATTTAATATCTAAAAGTATTCAAAATTTGTTTTGTCTTCTTTAAGATAGTAGTTTACGCACTCAAATACATTGAAGTGAAGTCACTCAGTCGTGTCCAACTCTTTGCGACCCCATGGACTCAAATACATTATTCAAATGTAAATAATGACAAAATATAGGCACCCTCATCCGCCAAAGCCATAAGGAAAGCTTTGGCCAAAAGGCACTGGAAACCAGTGAGACTAGAGATGATTGGCTGTTCTGGTGAAAAGAATACCAGAAATGATACAGACACCTTTTTTTAGAAGGGGAAAAAAAAGAAACTATAGTGCAGAGCTAACAAACTGACCTCAATATGTTGAGGAGATAAATACAGACACCCTGTCAGGTCTCAGCTCACATTTGGCTTAATCTTCAATATTCTAAATCCATCCTGCATGGGCTGTGGGGAGAGAGGCTGTAGGAGCTTAATTGATTTTGTGAAAACCTCTTTTGTATTTTCCCTTAACTCTCACTGCGGGGAATCTTGACCCTGGTTAGCCTAATTTGATTTCTGGGAAACAGGTCTATGAATTGAATGAAAAGCCATTTTTTGGATTACTGGAAGAGGGTAAAAAGCAGAAACATCAGAGAGTCATAGACAAGCTATAAAGGACTTCAGAGATTACCTGCTCCAGGTGGATCTATATATGGGAATTGTAAAACCCCTGAACATAACTTTTAATTTCGGTCCAGAATTCTTGAATATAAGGCCCATATACTGTGCTACCTCTTTTACTGAAATAATAAGTTCCTTGACGATGCATGTCTACCCCCTGCTGACTCTATTTTGATATGTTAGCAGCATTAGTCACTAATAACTTTTAAACTTTTAAGTCAAAAATCAATGCTTAATGTCATTCCAAAATAATTTTCAATAGATTGCGCTATGATTTTGATTACTTGACTTGATTACTAATAAAATTTTCTCCCAGTGTTCTCTAAATTATTGCATAGGCAGCTGGAAGCTGGTTTAATTTAGAACCCAAGTTAGAACTCTTTCTTTTTAAATAACTGAACTGCAACAAGCTGAAAATTCTATAGTTTGTGTCCATTCAAAATAGTTTGGAGGAACAACAAAGCATTATGGTATGTCAGGATTATGGAGGACTTTAGAGATCATGTAAGTATTTCCCTTCACTTTACAGATGGATGGCCTGAGACACCAACAAAAGAAAGAGATTGTTTAAAGCCATATGCTTATTAAGTTGATGAGACTGATGCAATAACCATGCTTGCTTTGCCTTATATCTATCATTACTGGCTGGACAAAATATATTAATAATGCATCATTAAAAATGAAAATGATGTTACTAAGACACCATCTATAGGTTAGGCAAGTTTAGTCATTTATCGAGTCCTAAAAATGGAAAAGCAGTAAATCCAAAGAACTAGGGTCAGATGAACAGAGTTTTAGTTCTGACTCCCACTAACTGATCATGTGAACTATTTCCTTGCATGTAAAATAGGGATAGGTCCCCAACTTATAATGCTTTTGTAAGAAATAAGTAAAGAAGATAATAAATATAAAATTACTTTGTAAATGGTAAAACTCAACATACATTGAGGATGATCATTCCTTTTTCCCCAAACTCCTGAAAATGTAATGCTGCTGCTGCTAAGTCACTTCAGTCGTGTCTGACTCTGTGCGACCCCATCGACGGAAGCCCACCAGGCTCCTCCGTCCCTGGGATTCTCCAGGCAAGAACACTGGAGTGGGTTGCCATTTCCTTCTCCAATGCATGAAAGTGCAAAGTGAAAGTGAAGTCGCTCAGTCATGTCCGTCTCTTCACGACCCCATGGACTGCAGCCTACCAGGCTCCTCCGTCCATGGGATTTTCCAGGCAAGAGTACTGGAGTAGGTTGTCATTGCCTTCTCTGGACACCTTTGAAAGACATGCACTTTTATGCTATGGGAAAAGTTAAGCTCACTGAGCGATTAAGTTCAGGATAAATAAATAGCATCAGTTCAACCACATTGAGGAAGCTCCTTAATGTGCTTATGTCCAAGGGAAGCAAAAGAGTCACAGATGTGGAGTTGCTGATGCAGTTCATAAAACAACCCAAAGACAGGAGAAATTTATTTCATTAAAAGGTTGGCATCTCTTTCTAATACTGTATATCTCCTGGGGGAGAACAGATTTTAAAAATAAAGAAAATTCTTGCTATGCAGAAAGTAATATTAACAAGATATATTCATAATATATAAAGAAATATAATATATATATATTGGATTCTATAATATATAAGGAACTCATACAACTCAATAGCAAAAGGAAAAATAATCCAATTAAAAAATGGTCAAAGAAACTGAGTAGGCATTTTCCCAAAGAAGACACAAACAAATGGCCAACAAGTATTGTTGTTGTTGTTCATCATCACTAATCATCAGATAAAAGCAAATCAAAACCACAATGAAATATCAACTCGCCTTTTAGAATGACGTTTTATCAAAAAGACAAGAGATAACAAATGTTGGCAAGGATGTGAAGAAACGGGAACTCTCATGCACTGTTGGTGAGAATGTAAATTGCTATAGCTATTATTGTTCAACTCAGTGGACAATGAGGATTAACTGTCCCAGGTCAGTTCAGTTCAGTTCAGTCCCTCAGCCATGTCCAACTCTTTGCGACCCCATGGATTGCAGCACACCACACTTCCCGGTCCTTCACCATCTCCCAGAACTTGCTCAAACTCATGTCCATTGAGTCAGTGATGCCATCCAACCATCTCATACTCTGTCATCCCCTTCTCCTCCTGCCTTCAATCTTTCCCAGCATCAGGGTCTTTTCCAGTGAGTCAGTTCTTCACATCAGGTGGCCAAAGTATTGGAGTTTCAGCTTCAGCATCAGTCCTTTCAATGAATATTCAGGACTGATTTCCTTTAGGATTGACTGGTTGGATCTCCTTGCTGTCCAAGGGACTCTCAAAAGTCTTCTCCGACACCACAAAGCATCAGTTCTACAGTGTTCAGCTTGCTTTATAGTCCAACTCTCAAATCCACACATGACTACTGGAAAAACCATAGCTTTGATTAGACGGACCTTTGCTGGCAAAGTAGTCTCTGCTTTTGAATATGCTATCTAGGTTGGTCATAACTTTCCTTCCAAGGAGCAAGCGTCTTTTAATTTCATGGCTGCAGTCATCATCTGCAGTGATTTTGGAGCCCCCCAAAATAAAATGTCACTGTCTCCACTGTTTCCCCATCTATTTACCATGAAGTGATGGGACCGGACGTCATGATCTTAGTTTTCTGAATGCTGAGTTTTAAGCCACCTTTTGCACTGTGTGAAATCATTTCTATGTGGAACTAAAAATAAAACTGAACTTGTGCAAGTAGACACTAGAATGGTAGTTACCAGAGATTGGGGGTGGTAAGGAATTGGGGAGATTTCATTTAAGGCTACAAACTTACAAGTAGTAGATAAGTTCTGGGGGTGTGAGATACAACACAGTGACTATAGTCAACAATACTATATTATAAACTTCAAAGTTACTATGAAACTATGTGACATGATAGAGACATTCCCTAACTCTACTATATCATATTGCAATATATATAAATGTATCAAACTATAACATTTTACACCTTAAATACAATGCTATTAATATGTGTCAATTATATCTCAATTTTTTTAAAAAAAAGCATGTTTTTTCAAAATTTAAATTTATTTATTTTAATTGGAGGCCAATTACAGTATTGTATTGGTTTTGCCATACATCAACATGAATCTACCACGAGTGTACACGTGTTCCCAATTCTGAACCCCCCTCCCACCTCCCTCCCCATACCAAATTCCTGTTCAGATCATATAGTTTTCTGTGAATCTGCATTCCATTCCCCATATACTTTTACAGCTGCAAATTCTAGTACTTTTTCTGACCAGAAACCATAGCCATATCAGATTATTTACCATTTCCCCATACCCCTCATGTTTTTATTGTCCAGGTCCAGTCATTCTGATAAGTGAAAGGGTCAAGCTAAAACTTCAGCACTAGGGATGCCAGCTATATACTCGGAACTCAGTAACACATTCTAATGTTTTCACAGAAGCCACTTAAGAAAAAAGAATAAACGTATTTTTGGCTAGAATATGCACAATCCATCTCAGACAGATGTCCTTTTCTTAAATGGCACCTATAGATTTGTTCTGAAACTAAAGAAGTATTATTTTAAGGCACACACATTCACTATGTGCTCTGCCTATTCACACTCTTTGCTGAATTAAAGTAAAATAAAAACCAAGTCCTTTCTACCTTCTTAGTAACTAAAAGCCACAGCTTCACAGAAACACACAAGAAGATCTGGCTACTGTATGTTCTGAATGATTAAATACCAAGGTACTTTACCTTAGAGATATGATTCCATATATGAACATAAGCAGACATACCTCAACATAAAATGGGTTGTATTCTAAATTTGCAAAGAAATAAAGGTCCATTTTTCCTTTGAAACAATGCCATAAAAGGCAATTAGTCTTTCAGGCAAGGCTACACAAGTCCTTATTTCTCGTAATTTGTCTGAATGATTGTAATTGCCAATGCACAAGCACTATTTCAGCAACATTTCTCATTAAGCAGACTTTCATAGGCCAGCCTGAGAACCACTTATAACACTGCCTATGTGGAGAAAAGAATTATGATACAAATGAAGGGAAACCACAGTACTAGGAATATTCTCTTCTACACTATTATTATTTACTCTCTATCCCATATCCATGGCCATGACCACAGCAATGAGCTGGTCATGAGCTCAAATCTCTCAATCAATCCCAGTGGCTAGTATCCTTGCAGTAAACAGTCCTGACAGTTATCATCTTAACAAAGAGATCACATTTTACCATCAGTAATACTGAGACACTGTTGCCTCCTGACATGATACAGTAGGAAGTCAGGGCATCACTTACCAAGTATTCTTGACCCTGGCTTCAAATGTCCAGCTCTGCCCTGTGTTACAAATTCTGTATTTCTACTTCAAAATGGAAAATGATACTTCTTATTTCTCTAGGTCCTATAAGAAAATTATACTTGCCCCACTGTAGCACTGGCCAGGCAGTCATGTGGCTGAGATATTAAATATTCAGAGGTTGAGGGATTACTATACATAAGTAAATGTTCATGTACACAAAATATATGGACATGTTCCTAATTTTTACTTAAAGGTGACTGAATACATGAAAACCAATTCATTGAAGCAATTAATAGTATGTACTCTGAAGCCAGACTGGGTTTTGGTTCTGGCTCTACCACTTTTAAACTGTGTGAGCTTTGGCAAGTTACTTGACCTCTTGGTGTCTCCATACTGTATCTCTGAAACAGGAATAATAACAGCACCTAGTTAGCAGATCTGTTATAAGGATTATATGAATTAACATATGTAAAGCACTTAGAATAGTGCTTGGCACATAGTAAGAGTTATTTAAGTATAAGCTCTAAAGTAACATGATAGAATATGAAAACTAAAAATAAAGTATTGAACCAAGTTTCAAAAAAATCTAGAGAGCAAATGAGAGTACCAAGTTTTAAGCAATGACTGGAAAACTGTATCATGTGAGGAGACAAGTTGAAAGTGATGAGAGTTATCCTGTAGACAAGGAAGCATGGAGTAGCTCTGAGAGGAAGGAAGTGTGAAATAGGAAGGAAGTGTCACAGGAGCCTAAAACAGATAGGCATTAGAGGAAGGTGGACTTCTGTTCAATATAGGAAGCACTTTCACATCCCTAGAGCTATATGCCCATGGGAGTAATGCAGTTTACTACTGGAGGGATTCAAACTGGTAGGTCAATCATAAAGCATAATGCAAGAAGGATTCTTGGTCTGGGTAAGAGCTTAGGACTTATGGCTTCTCAGGTTCCACATCTGGTTCTTAAATTTTAAAATTTGGAGATTGAATGGTAAGAGTATTAATGTATTGATGTCATAATAGAGATTATATACACACAGAAGAGACTAGACTTTACATACTTGCACTTCAACTCATATATACCTGTGGTGGATTCATGTCAATGTATGGCAAAACCAATGCAGTATTGTAAAGTAAAAAAATAAAATTAAAAAAAAATTAGCTTGAGACATACCCACTCGACATGTGCCCTACCTGTTCACATTATTTGCTGAGTTAAAGTAAAATAAAAAACAAATCCTTAATGTTTCTCTTAGTAACTTAGTATTTATTGGGTTGGCCAAAAAGTTCATTTGGGTTTTTTTGTAAGATGATATGGAAAAACCCAAACAAACTTTTTGGCCAACCCAATACATGTGTAGCCACAGGTGCCAGTTTATTCTGAGATTAAGAAAACTGAGAAAATATATTTCATGATGAAAGCAGATACTTAGCAGAACCTTTGGAACAGTGGCACCAAGTCAGGCTATGAATATGACAAGGAGATAATTAATTCAACCATTTCCTCTTAAATTCACAATATCTGCTCACCACTGCCACTACTATGGAATCTTGATGCAGAAAAAGTCGTGATTTGGTGTCATGTAAATGTAAGGCCTTGTGCCCAATGTCTATCATTCCTTCTTCCAGATATATTATATATTCATGCTCAACCTGTTTGTTTTCTTATAAGGATAACCTATATGAACTGTATCAGCAGGGCTGCCACAGCCCCTGGCTTCAAGTAGGCAGAAGATCAGAGGGAAGAAGAAGGGAAAAGTGTGTGTATGTAATCTCTTAGCACTCTCTCTGTGAAAGCTCCTCCACTAAAGATCTCTGCACTCTTAAAAAAGACTTGTTTTATACGACATATCTGCTGCTGGACTTAGGTTCTTGCTCTATTCCTTGGAGTGTACCTATACCCAGATCATACCTTCACAATTAGTCCGTTTGCAAACATACTCTCCTCAAATAGTCTTAACTGAAATTCCCCATCTGTTTTTTTTGGGATCCTGACTGATACACATCTCAGGTTTCAATAAATTACAGTCAGACAAGGATAGTTGTTGTTCAGTCATGTCTGACTTTTTGTGATCCTATGGACTGCAGCACACCGGGCTTCCCTGTCTTTCACTATCTCCCAGAGCTTGCTCAAACTCATGTCCACTGAGTCAGTGATGCCATCCAACCATCTTATCCTCTGTTATTCCCTTCCCCTCCTGCCTTCAGTCTTTCCCAGCATCAGGGTCTTTTCCAATGAGTCAGTTCTTCTCATAAGGTGGCCAAAGTATTGGAGCTTCCGCATCAGCCTTTCCAATAAATGATATTCAGGGTTGATTTCCTTAAGGATTGACTGGTTTGATCTCTTTGTTATCCAAGGGACTATCAAGAATCTTCTCCAGCTCCACAGTTAAAGGCATCAATTCTTTGGTGATCAACCTTTTTTATTGTCCAGCTCTCACATCCATACATGACTACTGGAAAAACCATAGCTTTGACTATTTGGACATTTATCAGCAGAGTAATGTCTGTGCTTTTTAGTATACTGTCTGGGTTTGTCATTGCTTTTCTTCCAAGGAGCAAGGACCTTTTAATTTCATGGCAGCAGTCACCATCCATAGTGATTTTGGAGCCCCCCAAAAAACAAAGTCTGTCACTGCTTCCATTGTTTCCCCATCTATTTGCCATGATGTGATGGGACCAGATGCCATGATCTTCATTTTTTGAATGTTGAGTTTTAAGTCAGCTTTTTCACTCTACTCTTTCATCTTCATCAATAGGCTCTTTAATTCCTCTTTGCTTTCTGTCATTAGAATGGTGTCATCTGCATATCTGAGGTTATTGATATTTCTCCCTGCAATCTTGATATACAGACTGGGATAGAAGATCCATTTGGCATTTACTTGCTACGTAGCTTGACCCATCATTAAATTGCTTATATTCAACAATTTTGACCCAGAGTGATGATATTTTCATAATGGTCCAACCTAACACTTTTCACACATACAGTTCTCAGTTGTTAATGGTCAAAATATTGAGCCAGGAAACAAGAGTATAAGAAATATATTACAGGAAGCTGAAATTGTTCCTTGCAGCTTTTCTTTAAAAATATGGGACTAGGAATCAGAGACTGGCATTTTAGACCTATCTCTACGATTAATTTTCTGTTAAGTCTTAGAAAGTAAATGTCCTTTGTTGGAAGCCAATATTGTCACACACAAAATAAGGGATCAGAAAAGATGCTCTCAACGAGTTTTTCTATGTCTGCTATTCTAAAATTTCTGAAGCCCACATTCCTAAATATACCGCAAGCTCTTTGAAAACAAGGACTGTGTCCCCAGAGTATTGTCCAAACATTCCTTATATCAGAATCAGGAAGGCACTTGATAGAAATGCAGATTCTTAGGCACTACTCCCAAGTTCAGTCAGTTCAGTTCAGTCGCTCAGTCGTGTCCAACTCTTTGCGACCCCATGAACAGCAGCAGGCCAGGCCTCCCTGTCCATCACCAACTCCCAGAGTCCACCCAAAGCCATGTCCATCGAGTCAGTGATGCCATCCAACCATCTCATCCTCTGTTGTCCCCTTCTCCTCCTACCCTCAATCTTTCCCAGCATCAGGGTCTTTTCAAATGAGTCAGCTCTTCACAACACGTGGCCAAAGTATTGCAGTTTCAGCTGCAACATCAGTCCTTCCAATGAATACCCAGGACTGATCTCCTTTAGGATGGACTGGTTAGATCTCCTTGCAATCCAAGGGACTCTCAAGGGTCTTCTCCAACACCACATTTCAAAAGCATCAATTCTTTGGTGCTCAGCCTTCTTTATAGTCCAACTCTCACATCCATACATGACTACTGGAAAAACCATAGCCTTGACTAGACAGACCTTTGTTAGCAAAGTAGTATTTCTGCTTTTTAATACGCTGTCTTGGTTGGTCATAACTTTCCTTCCAAGGAGCAAGCATCTTTTAATTTCATGGCTGCAATCACCATGATTTTGGAGCTCAGAAAAATAAAGTCAGCTGCTGTGTCCACTGTTTCCCCATCTATTTGCCATGAGGTGATGGGACTGGATGCCATGATCTTTGTTTTCTGAATGTTGAGCTTTAAGCCAACTTTTTCCCTCTCCTCTGTCACTTTCATCAAGAGGCTCTTTAGTTCTTCACTTTCTGCCATAAAGGTGGTATCATCTGCATATCTGAGGTTATTGATATTTCTCCCAGCAATCTTGATTCCAGCTCTGCATATGAGTTACTAAATCAAATTCTCCAAGTGTGCAACCTGATTCCTTGCTTAAGCCTACAGAGAGCCATTGCATTTAGAACATGATTTAAACAAAGTATTGGTTAATAAACCACTGTTGATTGTTGAAGCTGCTTGGGTAGTCCACCATGTGATTTAATTGAATAATTCACTAAAGGTGGATAAAATAATGCAGCAAATGGATTTTATTAAACACACAGAAACATCATTAAGAAGGTATGAAAACAAGCAAACGAAAAGCAGCAGCTGTTAAGCATCAGAGCTACCAGCATATACATTTTAATGTTGTATTGGTTTCTATATTTATAGCAAATACAAATATAATGCCAACACTAATATTCAGAGCCAGACTTTAAGTAGTTTTATCTCCTCCAAAGCATGAATTGTATTGGACATGGAAGAAAGTAAAGTCTCCCCAAAAGTTTTCAATATCTCTGTATTAAATATAAGCACTTGTCTCTGCTTTTCCAAGTGATATCTTGGCCTTCTCTTTAATATAGTTTTCAAAAGGCTTGATTATCTGGCTTTCAAAGCACCAAGAGGATATGAGCAAACCAATATAAACAGGAGAGGTGACAGCTAACACTGAGGATGGAGACACAAAAAGAAAAAAGCAGATATAGAATAAACATAACGAATGCTCTTTATGACGATCAGAAAGTCACCATGAAGAAGGACTGTTCTGTTCAAAATCCTTCTTTATTATTATTGTATAACATGAAATATATGTTTTAGAGAACTTTACTCTCAGTTAAAATTAAAAAGCCTTTAACATTTGACGAGGTAAGATTCATTTATTTAGAACTTACATCTTATTTAGAACATCTATCATGCCCAATGAAATCAGATACATGAGAAGTTAATAAGATAGAATTAGTCTTTTTTTTTTTCTTCCACACTGGAATAAAGAGTAAAAAGGGCCTTGTGGGCCAAGTTTCTAAGGACATATTAGTCTAGTTCTATAGCCCTCAGCCCCAGAGATTATCATTGAAAACGCTGATAGAAGATGGAAAGACTTAGAGTACACTAAGATAATTGAATACTACTCAGCCATAAAAGCAACGAATGTCACTTAAACTGAGGTGAATGAACCTAGAGCCTGTTATGCAAACTGAAGTAAGTCAGAAAATGAAAAACAAATATTGTATATTAATGCATATATATGGAATCTGGAAAAATGGCACAGATGAACCTATTTGAAAAGCAGAAATAGAGACACAGACATAGAGAATGGACTTGTGGACATAAGGGGTGAAGGGGAGGGTGGGATGAATTGGGAGATTGGGATTGACATATATAATACACTACCATGTGTAAAATAGATAGCTAGTGGGAACCTGCTGTATACCACAGCAAGCTCAGTTCGGTGCTCTATGATAACCTAGAGGGGTGGGATGCTGGGGGAGTGGGAGGGAGATTCAAAAGGGTAAGGAGATATATATATATACACACACTCTCACATACATACACTTATGGCTGATTCATGTTGTTGCATGCAGAAACCAACACAACACTGTAAAGCAATTATACTCCAATAAAGAATTAAATTTTAAAAAGGTGGCATGTATATACAATGGAATATTGCTAAGCCATAAAAAGAATAATATATTGTAACTTGCAGCAATGTGAATGGATTTAGAGAATATCATACTAAGTAAAATAAGTCAGAGAAAGACAAATATGTATCACTTATAAGTGGAATCTGAAAAATAAAATGAATCTCTATATGGATGTGAGAGTTGGACTGTGAAGAAAGCTGAGCACTGAAAAATTGATGCTTTTGAACTGTGGTGCTGGAGAAGATCTTGAGAGTCCCTTGGACTGCAAGGAGATCCAGCCAGTCCATCCTAAAGGAGATCAGTCCTGGGTGTTCATTGGAACAACTGATGCTGAGGCTGAAACTCCAATACTTTGGCCACCTCATGCGAAGAGTTGACTCATTGGAAAAGACTCAGATGCTGGGAGGGATTGGGGGCAGGAGGAGAAGGGGATGACAGAGGATGAGATGGCTGGGTGGCATCACCGACTCGATGGACATGGGTTTGGGTGAACTCCAGGAGTTGGTGATGGACAGCGAGGCCTGGCGTGCTGTGATTCATGGGATCAGATCACAAAGAGTCGGACATGACTGAACTGAACTGACACACAAGAGAAACAAACTCAGACAGACAGAAAACAAACTCAAGGTTACCAAAGGGGAAAGGGATGGGGGAGGTATAAAAGACTATGGGATTAACAGATACACAGTGACAAGAATTTATTGGTATATCATGGAGAACAATATTCAATATCTTATAACAATGTAGAATAGAAAATAATCTGAAAAAAGAATATTCATATAACTGAATCACTTTGCTCTATACCTAAAACTAACACAATATTGTAACTCAACCTCACTTCAATTTAAAAAAAAATCTATGACCAAAGTCAATAATTTATCACAGTCTTCTTTTGTTCTAGGAGTTAAGGGTACTTACCCGCCAATATCCTGCTTCACAAAGTCCCCAGGTTCTTGTCGTCTTGATTCCACTTGGCCAGTTGTTCCAGGGAGAATATTAATCAGGAAGAGAAGCCCAAGGCCAGCCATGTAGAACTGACTCATTTGTGTGATTATCATCTTCTTAGGCACCAACTTAGAGAGACCTGTGAGTTCCATATTCAGAGGAAGAGGAAAGGAATAGAAGACAAAAGGAAGGAGAAAGAAGAGATGAAAAAAAAAGATTTTATTCAACTCAGAATCATTTAATTTTCATAATATACAGTTACTAAATGCTTACTGTCACAGTTCTCCTTCTCCAATTCACCAATGCCACCAAAATTCACTTCTGGCATACCCTTCTTTTGATTATACCAGAGCCCATTGAATAGAAGGTAGTGTAAAGACTCTAAATCAGTAATCAGAAGTCTTAGATTACAATTTCATCTTTTTCCCTGTCTTCCTCTGACTAGGTGAGTCACAGAACTTCTCTCAGCCTCAGTTACCTCTTATAATCCAAGATCCTAAAATAGTCTCTCATCTTCACTTTATTTCCCCCCAATCCTGTTTGATTTCTTACTATCACAAATGTCTTTTCATGAGTAATTCTGTAATATTGTAGAAAATCTTAGGATATTAAGACCTGGAATCTCTTTATGGAATTTTTGGGATTGACTCTCATCTTGATATGGTTAGATGGTTTTTGAAAATATCAAAAGGCCTGGAGTAGAGGGACTGTTTCCTCTGAATCAGATTGGGAAACTGTTGAATGATGAGACACGGTTTTCCCATAAAGAAATATTTGAGGGCAAAGCCAACCCAAAATAGGGCCACAACATAAAGAAGAAATCCAAGCCTAGTCTCCTGGTACAGAAGTCCCTCCATGGTCAGCAGATTATACTGCTTATGTGGTTTAGAGTTGTCTATATGCAAGGATGTTTCATGAACTCTGGTTTGGTGGAGGTTTACCCAGGACATGGGCTAAGAAAACAGTATAAAGAGGCACTTGCTTGTATCCCCATGGCCTCCTAGAATCTGAGACACTGACCACCTGAAGAAGACCTAATTCTCACCCAGCACCATACTCTTTTTCAGTCATAGATGTGGTTTAATTTTTAGAAGGCATAGAAGGATATGGAACATTTTTCCCAAGGAAAGCTTATACAAGAGACTACTAATATGTAAAACAGATACATGCTGAAGAACTATTCTGATTGATGAGAAGATGAAGAAAAAAAGTCTTTCTAAATTGATCCTCACCCTCCTTGCCCCAAAGCAGCCACTAGGTTCTATACTGGGGCTTCCCTGGTGGCTCAGCTGGTAAAGAATCTGCCTGCAATGCGGGAAACCTGAGTTCGATCCCTAGGTTGGGAAGATCCCCTGGAGAAGGGATCAGGTACCCACTCCGGTATTCTGGCCTGGAGAATCCCATGGACAGAGGCGCCTCACAGGCTACAGTCCATGCGATCACAAAGAGTGAGATATGACTGAGCAACTTTCACTCACTCACTCAGGTTCTGCTTTAGACTGTCTTCTTAAATCTGGTGCAGGCATAGAATACTACGATATGCAAGAAGACAGATTTCTGACATGGGAAAATGTCCACAGCATAGATAGAAATAGTCACAATATTAAGTTGCATTATTTACATGTGCCAATATTTAACAATTTTTCTTTCATAAAACATCAATTTCTAATGCTCAACCTAATAAGTGCTGTGATGATCATGATTCATGAGCTGTATAAGAGTTGATGGTTATTTTACAAAAATCAACAAAAACAGTACAGTTAAGAAAACCATAGCATATGAGGAAGAAAATACAGTGCATAAAGAGACAACTCTAAGGCAAGAGAAACACCTGTAGTATGGGCAGTAACGTTGACATATGTTCAAACTGTCATAGGACCCAAAGTTTGAAAATCACATGAGAAAGATTAATGCTCAGATAATCATGACTGATAAATACTCTACAGGAAGAAGAGAGTTGGTACAGGATATGAAGTCCCAATTGTAGAAATCATCCACGGAATATAGGACAGAACTATGATGCATACTCAAAAAACATGAGTATCTGAGTAACAATCCTGGATTTAGGAGAAGGTGGCCATATTGCATGAGCAAAGATACCAGTAATGTGTGCTCATCTATGCTATTCTAGTATATAACTATGGTTTGCATTCAAATGATCATGGTAAACAAGCTGCTAACCTTCACACTAAACATAGATGCCAGTGACACAGAAGCAAATTCCCATGATTTGGAAGGAGAAAACTATGATGCATAAGAAGATAAAAATGTTACATGAACTCATGACTAAGATATTAATACATGTTTAAATAACCATTATGCATGAGAAGACATTCATAACATATAAAAGAAGCTGGACATAAAGTGTGCCCTCCAACTCCCATGACACTTGTTAGCAAACAAATTATTATAATTCATGTGAACATTTATGATATAAAACCATTTGGCCATGGTATATGCCAGAAAACCATAATAAGCCTAGTAAACACTGACCAAGAGAAGATGTCCTTGGTCCATATTTCATTAAGACATTGCACGTGATCAAAAGAATGCCACTAGAGTGCTGTACAAAAATGCGAATATACTTAGTAACATTAAACTGTACAGTTAAAATAGTTGATTGTTTATGTGTTTTTAACCAGAATTAATTTTTTTATTAAAAACAACATGGAACAGGTAGCTTTAGCAAGATAGCACATATCTGTAAAACAGGACCCAACTCTGATACATGTACAGAGAAATATGGCACATTAGCTGTTATTAGCATTAAGTGAACATAAATCCATGTATATGATCATGTACATGTAAATGATGCAAATCCATGTAAATAATCAACCTCAGATGATCATCAAACAAGTACAGATAAGGACAGTAGAAGGCCAGATGTTTAAAATTCTTCTGCCAACCTTGCTGAATTTTCAAGTGACCACAGTGCATAAACTGAAAACCGTGACACTTAAAGAAAGACCCTTCAAACATAATAAAAAAAAATCTATTAAGCTAGAGACACCTATGGTATATACTTAAACAACCATGATGAATGTGAAAAAGCATTTGGTATATTAGTCCTTACTGTGATATGTGCACACACAATGTGTGTATCATGGCAACCATGATACAGGAATTAAGTGACATGGTTGAGGAGGAGATGGTCATGCTAGACTGCCACAATGTAGGAACAGAAGCCATGGTCCAAGAGTAAGCAGACATGCTGAACTTTTTTTCACTGGGTAAGAGAGGTTAAGATATAGATGCAAGTGGTCACAATGAAGAATAGATATCTTTCAAGTAATGATGATCACGGTGAATAAATTATTATTTATAACATGTAAACAAATATAATTCACATATTCATGGTAAATACACTGAAAATTATAGAAAAAGAACATCACATAGTGACATGAATATTCAAACAACTATGTTGCAAGCTCATGCTCAGTCGCTTCAGTCATGTCCAACTCTTTGCAAGCCCATGGGATTTTCCCAGCAAGAATACTTGAGTGGGTCACCATTTCCTTCTCCAATGTTGAGTAGAATGTAAAACATAATAATAGTTGTTTAAAATTAGTATAAAGAAGCCAGTTCACATTGCAAAAGTAGACAACCATGGTGTATGCTCATATAAATACAGCAAATTAAACACCAATGACATATGAACTTAAAACCATTGGGTGTATTCAGATAACCATGGCCACAATGGCAGATCCCTTTGGTAGGTGCAGACTGGCTAAAATACAAGAAGCAACAGCCCTTGTGCAGGCTCAGATAATCTTGGTGTTAGAAACGTATTATCCATGGTATAGGAACACACAATCATGACACATGCCCAAGCCACCATAACATGACACTGCACAGCCAAAATTTAGCAAATGGTTATTCAACCAATTCATTCTTCTCCAGAGATAAAGGAAGTTTCAAGGAACTAATGAGAGGGAAATCTCCATTAGCTGATAACTTACAAATTAATATCTCCATCCTACAACTCTCCTGTAACCCATATCTGCACTTCAATGTCCGAGAAGCATCTTAAACCTAACACGTTCATATCTGAGGTTCAGATATCCACCTACACACACACACACACACACACACACACACACACAGACCTGGATCACCTCTCATCTGTTTCATCACATATAATGGTAACTCCACCTTTCCATTTGTTCAGAGTTAACACTCTGATGTTATTCTTGATTCCACTTTTGCTCTCACACCCACACTCAATCCATAAACAAGTCTCATGGGCATTCCACTCAAAAGGCAACATATTCAGAACAAAACCACTGGTCATCACCTCTGCTGCTACGACTCTGGCTCATCATCTCTTGCTGAGATCATTGTAAAAGCCTCTTAACTGGTCTTGCTGCCTCTGCCCTTGGTCCCCTGTGGTCTGTTCTTTAAATAGCAGACAGTGAAATGATAAAGTGTTAAGTCAGATCATGCCTCTCATCTGTTCAAAATCCTCCAATTGATTCTCATTTCAAAATCCTTATTATGAGCTAAAAGACCCTACATGATCTTATCCTCAAGTAACTGGCTAATCTCTGCTACCCTCCTATCTTACACACTCCATTTCAGCCACATGGCCTCCTTGCAGCTCATTGGATATGCCTGGCATACTTCAGTTCTAGAGCCTTTGCAGATGATATTGCCTGTACCTGGAGTATTCGTCCATCCAGTTTCCAGATAGTTTGTTCATTTCCTCACTTCAGATATTTATTCAAACATCATGTCTCTCATGGAGGCCCTCCTTGAATACCCTAAACAAAAATTAAATCCTTCTACACACCCCAAATATTCCTTATGCAGCTTTAATTTTCCTCCTTTGCACTTCTTGCACTGTTGTTGCTGTTGTTATTCAGTCACTCAGTCGTGTCCAACGCTTTGCAACCCCTTGGACTGCAGCACACCAGGCTTCCCTGTCCTTCACTATCACCTGGAGTTTGCTCAAACTTATGTCCATGAGTCGGAGATGCCATCCAACCATCTTATCCTCTGTTATCCCCTCCTCTTCCTTCCTTCAGTCTTTCCCAGCATCAGGGTCTTTTCCAATGAGTTGGCTCTTCACATCAGGCAGTCAAATACTAGAGCTTCAGCTTCATCATCAGTCATTCCAATGAATATTCAAGGTTGATTTCATTTAGGATTTACTAGTTTGATCTCCGTGCAGTCCAAGGGACTCTCAAGAGTCTTCTGCAGCACCAGAGTTCAAAAGCATCAATTCTTTAACACTCAGCCTTCTTTATGGCCCAACTCTCATATCCATACATGACTACTGGAAAAACCACAGCTTTGACTAGACAGACCTTTGTTAGCAAAGTTATATCTGTATTTTAAGACACTGTCTAGGTTTGTCATAGCCTTTCTTCCAAACAGCAAATGTTTTTTAATTTAATGGCTGCAGTAACCATCTGCAGTGATTCTGGAGCCCAAGAAAATAAAGTCTGTCACTGTTTCCATTGTTTCCCCTTCTCTTTGCATGAATTGATCACACCATCATGGTTACCTATGACCATCAAGGTCACCAAGATCTTTTCTGTATATTTCTTCTGTACATTCTTGCCTCCTCTTCTTAATATTTTCTGCTTCTGTTAGGTCCATATTTTTTCTGCCCTTAATTGCGCAAATCTTTGCATGAAATGTTTCCTTGGTATCTCTAATTTTCTTGATGAGATCTCTAGTCTTTCCCATTCTATTATTTTCCTCTATTTATTTGCATTGTTCACTTCTACCATGTATTTTATATTTTTTGTTATCAGCTGTTTCCCCAGTAGAATATAAGCTCAATGGCAACAAGGAATTTTGCCTGGTTTATTTGTAGATATATGTTCAATGCATAGAAAACTGCCTGGAAATTATGCATACTTAATAAATAGTTAGTGAATGCTATTTTGAAAAAGTCACAGCTCTCAATGAGGTAAGAGAGTATAAAGGATAGGGTATAGGTTGGGCTTTGGAACCCACTAAATTAAGAGATGACTTGGAACTACCAAATACTACTCATGTTAGGCTTTAAAGACCTCCTTATTTAACATAAACTGGTGATAATAATACTAATCTTATCAGAATTTTAAAAATTAAATCACAGAACATACATGAAATGCCTGGCTAAAAACCTGCTACCAGGGTGACTCTGCTGCTATATCCTGTCCAAATGTAAATTGATTTAATCACAAACATTTGAGCACTTAGTATGTATAGAACACTGATACAGTACACTCTTCTATTAGAATTCCCCAAATTCCTTTACCTCAGTCCTTGGAATCTATTAGATACTAACAGTTTGCCTACCAACTCCTCTGCTTGGATGCTATCAGGCACTATCTGCCAGAACTTTACCTGAACAGAGGTATCCCAAGTGCTGCTACCCACATACTACAAAGCCAAGTCTGCCATTTTCTTGCCTCAATTTGTCACTGGAGTTTCATTTTACGCCATCTAATTCTACTCTGTCTCAAGACACTGTCAGTATTAAAGGTTTTGGAGTAGGAAACATCCTAGTTCCAATCTTGGACATACCACATAGAAATCTGACATTATTTCTCATCTATAAAATGTTAAAAATGATGATAATTTTCATGCAAAGATGGACACAATAAAGGACAGAAATGGTATGGACCTAACTGAAGCAGAGGAGGTAGCAAGAATACACAGAAGAACGATACCAATAAGATCTTGATGACCCAGATAACTAAGATGGTGTGATAGCTTACCTAGAGCCAGACATCCTGGATTATGAAGTCAAGTGGACCTTAGGAAGCATCATAACAAGCAAAGCTAGTGGAGGTGATGGAATTCCAGTTGAGCTATTTCAAATCCTAAAAGATGATGCTGTGAAAGTGCTACACTCAATATGCCAGCAAATTTGAAAAACTCACCAGTGGCCACATGACTGGAAAAGGTCAGTTTTCATTTAAATCCCAAAGAAAGGCAATACCAAAAACTGTTCAAACTACCACACAATTACACTCATCTCACATGCTAGCAAAGTAGTGCTCAAAAATCTCCAATCAAGATTTCAACAGTATGTGAACCAAGAACTTCCAGATGTTCAAGCTGGACTTAGAAAAGGCAAAGGAACCAGAGATCAAATTGCCAACATCCGTTGGATCATTGAAAAAGCAAGAGAGTTCCAGAAAAACATCTACTCCTGCTTCATTGACTATGCTAAAGCCTTTGACTGTGTGGATCACAACAGACTGTGGAAAATTCTTAAAGAGATGGAAGTACCAGACCACCTTATCTGCCTCCTGAGAAACCTGTATGCAGGTCAAGAAGCAACAGTTAGAACTGGACATGGAACAACAGACTGGTTCCAAATTGGGAAAAGAGTACATCAAGGCTGTATACTGTCATCCTGCTTATTTAACTTATATGCAGAGTACATCATGCAAAATTGCAGGCTGGATGAAGCACAAGCTGGAATCAAGATTGCCAGAAGAAATACCAATAACTTCAGATACACAGATGACACCACTCTTATGGCGTAAAGAGAAGAAGAACTTAAGGGCCTCTTGATGAAAGTGAAAGAGAAGAGTGAAAAAGTAGGCTTAAAATTCAACATTCAGCATCCAGTCCCATCACTTAATGGCAAATAGATGGGGAAAGAATGGAAATAGTCAGAGACTTTATTTTGGGGGGCTTCAAAAATCACTGCAGATGGTGACTGCAGCCATGAAATGAAAAGATGCTTGCTCCTTAGAAGGAAAGCTATTTCTAACCTAGACAGCATATTAAAAAGCAGAGTCATTACTCTGCCAACAAATGTCCATCTAGTCAAAGCTATGGTTTTGCCAGTAGTCATGTATGGATGTGAGAGTTGGACTATAAAGAAATCTGAGCACAGAAGAATTGATGCTTTTGAACTATGGTGTTGGAGAAGACTCTTGAGAGTCCCTTGGACTGTAAGGAGATCAAACCAATCCATCCTAAAGGAAATCAGTCCTGAATATTCATTGGAAGGAGTGATGCTAAAGCTGAAACTCCAATGCTTTACCCACCTGATGTGAAGAACTGACTCATTTGAAAAGACCTTGATGCTGGGAAAGATTGAAGGGAGGAGAAGAAGGGGACGACACAGGATGAGCTGGTTGGATGGCATCACTGACTCAATAGACATGAGTTTGAGCAATTCTGGGAGTTGGTGATGCACAGGGAAGCCTGGCATGCTGCAGTCTATGGGGTTGCAAAGAGTCGGATGTGACTGAACTGAACTGAATGATAATACTGGCATATGGGAGTTTTATGAGAATTAAATGGCATAATTCATGTACACAATTTAGCATTATATTTGACATAGAGTAATCCTTGGTCACTGAAGCCTACAAATAGATTCCTTGATCTCTTGCCCTGCAATGAGTCTCAGCTTCACCCTAATCCAGCCACTTATTCCCATGGTCATATGTAAACCTTCTCATTACAAATCTATGATCTCAAATAACTATCTGATCATACGTTTCCAACTTTTTTCATGTAGTACTTTCATACTGTCAACTCTTCTATCCTCCTATCTCTGATCGCTTGATCTTGCCACCTTTATATTGCCCATCATCACCTTGGTGCCCTTACTTTCTTTTTTACTCTCCTTGAATTACATGGTGGCTCAGCGGTAAAGAATCTGCCTGCCAATGCTGGAGGCTCAGGAGACATGGGTTCAATCGCTGGGTCGAGAAGATCCCCTGGAGGAGGAAATGGCAACCCACTAGAGCATTCTTGCCTGGAAAATCCTATGGATGGAGGAGCCTGGTAGCCTATAGTCTATGGGATCACAAACAGTCAGACAGAAGTAAGCACACACACCATAATTATAATCATAATAATCATTGTCTGCAATGAACTCTCTGTGCACTTGCCTCTCTAACTCTGTTGTGACTGCCTGAAAAAAACATAAGCCCTGGTTAAATTCATCTCTTTGCAACTGAGCAGATAAATATAGCTGGAGAAAAATCCATAATTATGCCTGACTGGTCTGTCTTTAAATTTTCTCAACATACTTCAAATGTTCCACGATCCTTTTACATTTGCCAAACCAATTTATTCTCCCACTCTCTGAAACAGCTATTTTTTACTTTCTCTCCTCTCCTTAATTCTCCAGTAACTCTTCTCCCAGACTCTCAACAGATGGCTTTGCTTCCTATTTTCCAGTAAAAATGAAACAATCAGAAGATTTTATCTTCATAATATCAATTATTAAAGCTACCCAAATCTCTGCCATATACTCTACCCTTTCCTTGTTACCAGAGGTGTCTAGTCTTATCTAATGCTATTCCTTCTGCATGTGCCATGGATCCTATTCGCTTTCTCCTGCTCAAGGATTTTACTTAGTGATTTTCTTCTCTCTTCCATACTTGTTAGCTTTTCCCTATCTTCTGGCTCATTCCTAGCAGCATATAAAATGATGTAACTATCATCTGTGATAAAAAAAAATAAAGCCCTCACTTGTCCTGACATATTCCTCCAACTCTTTCCTAATTTCTCTGCTTCCATTTATGTAACTCATTTTAATAATTTTTGATATTACTATCTCAACCTGTTCAATTCTCATTTTTTTGTTCCCCTTATACCAATCAAGTACTTTCACCTATCACTCCACCTAAACCACTCTTATTATTCATTCATTCAGAATTTATGAAGCCTCATCTACTTACCAGGCATTGTTCTAGGTGCTGGGACTACAGTAGTGAACAAAACAGATTAAAAGGGAATCAATGAAGTGAGAACACTAAACCAAAAATTCTTCTTTCTCACATAACTCATATCAAATCCACCCAAACCCAATCCATATCTACACCTTGATTTACCTCTTCCATACAAACTATCTGCTTAACCTATTGATTTCAAAATAGATTCAAACTCTAACCACTTCTCAGTACCTCCAATGCCAACAAGTTTATCTAAACCATCATCTCGTATCACCATGATGGCAATGACTGGCCTCTTAACTTTCTCTCCTTCCTCTCCCTGTACTCTACACTCCATTATCCGCACAACAGTTAGAGTGAGTTTTCAAAAAGTATAAGGTATATTATAGCACTCCATTCTCAAGTTTTCCAGTGGATTTTCATTGGATCCAAAGTACTTGTCATGATCTATAAGTATCTACTTGATTTGACCACTGGCTACTCCTGAATCTCAACTCTTTCTACTTTTCCTCTCCAGCACTCATATGAGGTGAAACCGATCTTCCCACTGTTCCCTGAAAACATACCACATGCTCCTGCCTTAAAGGGCTTTGCTCTTCTGTCATAATGCTCTTCTTCCAAATACCATTTTGGTTCACCCTTTTACTTTCCTTAGGATTCTAGTTCTGTGTCATTGCTTCAGAGAAACTTTCCCTGATCATTCTTATCTAAAACTGCATACTCCTTCCTCATATCTTTCTATCCCCTAAGTAGCATTTTTCTTATATAGCACTACCTAAAATTACATTAGGAGAATGCTATGGCAACCCACTCTAGTACTCTTGCCTGGCAAATCCCATGGACAGAGGAGCCTGGTAGGCTGCATTCCATGGGGTCGCTAGGAGTTGGACACAACTGAGCGGCTTCACTTTCACTTTTCATTTTCATGCACTGGAGAAGGAAATGACAACCCACTCCAGTATTCTTGCCTGGAGAATCCCAGGGATGGGGGAGCCTGGTGGGCTGCCGTCTCTGGGGTCACACAGAGTAGGACACGACTGAAGCGACTTAGCAGCAGCAGCAAAATTACATTATATACAATATTTACCTGTTTACTTTCTGTTTCTCCCACTAGATGTAAGTTTCATTAGAATGGGGACTTTATTTCTGAGCCATAGAACAGTACCTGGCATATGGTAACTACTCAGTAAAATATTTGTTGGAAAAAAAAGAGTGAATGCTTTCTGGTGTTCATGCCCACACTCTTCAGGGATCCTTTCACTCTCAGAGATATATTCTGAAGACTAACATACCCTTCTAAAATCTTTCCCTCATGCCTTTCAATCCTTCATTTTATGGGAAACAAATGTTCCTGTGTCCTCAGCCTCTTAACAGAAAAGTCTCCTCTCTGCCTGAAATAAATTGGGTTTACGTCAAAGACACTACTTCATTAACTTTCCTCTGAAGTGTAGCATGTGCGTATTCCCACACATTATGCAACTGAGAGACAGGATCAGAATTATCTCATCTCTTTAATGCCACTTTGAAACTATTCCTCTTCTGTGTGCATACACTCTTCATTTGAGGTTTACACCATTTATCTGTATCACCCTCTGCCCTCATTATTCTTACATCGACCTCCTTAAAGCCTCTTCACATTCATTCAAAACCAGTGCTCAACTCATACTTTTTATGTCCTTCCATCATCTTCAGTATTTCATTGTTGGTGTTGATAATATATCTATGTATTCCACTTTAGCAATCTATATCCATAGCCACATTTTCTGTATCTTATATGTAACTGCTCCATAATTGCATGAAAAAGCTTAAACCACAGTATCTTTAATTCTGTTTTTGTTATTCTAGTTTTTAAACTATTACTTCTATTCCACTTGCTCTTTGAAATTAGTGTCTCTTTCAGTTGATCCTTCTATTGTCTCCTATTCCCTTGGGTTTGCTTAAGTGCTACTTCCTTTCATTTCAAGGCTGGACCCAAGAGTAAATCACTTGAATTACTCTTTCACCAGAACCTTGCATACATGACCTTCCACCATATTTGCCCAGAAATATTTTCTTGGATCAATCAAGCAAAAAATCTGTTTTATCCTAAAGAATGCTGCTGAAGAAAATTCTAGTCATGCAAAGCAGACCCACAACAATGCCAGAACCATTCAATTTTTTGATTCGTCACAAATCAACACTTTCCACTGAGGTCGCAAAGAGTGCCCATGACTTAGTGACTGAACAACAGCAAGAGCACTCTCCACTACTTCTCTCAACTATTTGTTCTAAACTTTTGTCATTCATCTCAAATTGCCTATTCAAGGAAATTTACAATGGTTCTTAATAAAAAGTCAAGATGCTCAGGAAAGACAAAATATCCATAGCACATACTAACAGTGCTTCCACTCATATACCCTTGTATTCCTTTATCGGTTTCTTCTATACTGACTCAGCTGTGCCTTCTCTCCAAACATCAGAGTCTTCATTCCTTTGTCTCATGGCTGTCTCCGGGCTGCTGAAACCCACCTCTGTCTGTGCTAACAGAGAATCAGAAGTGTCTGAGAATTTGAGTCCCCACGCCTGGGTAGCCCTTAACCAGGATTAATAGGTACAGAGATACAAATACTGCAGCTCCATGGTGGGGACAACGTTGAGGTAAGAACCACACTGTCTCCATGATACTTTGCTTGACATATTATCCTTGCTTGGCCTCCTTCCCTTCCTTGCCTGACTTTCCACTTCTGCATTGGTTTTTCCTGAGACTACTTCCTAATAAGCCACTTTCACATGAATCCTAATCTGAGTCTGCTTCTTTGGAACCTAACTTTAGACATTAACCTTGACCCAAACTATAAAAATATTTACTTTAAGAAATATCTCTGGGGGTCCAATGGTTAAGAATTCGCCTTGCAATACAAGGGACATGAGTTTGATCCCTCATTGGGAAACTCAGATCCCACAAGCTGCAGAGCAACTAAGCCTGAACACCACAACTAGAAAGTCCATGCACTGTAACAAAAGATCCTTCATGACACAATGAAGATTCTGTGTGCCATAACTAAGACTTGATGCAACCAAATAAATGTTTTTAATATATTCACTTTTATATTTACCCTTACTTTCTCTTCTATTTATTTCATAAAACAAGGTTAACCTGTTCACTTTAAGGATAATCCAGTAATATAAGCTCCTGGTCTCATCAGCTCCTTTCCCTTCCCTTTCCTACTCATACTTGACTGTATCTTAGATTTCCCCTCTCTAATGACTCCTTTCTCTTAGACTATAAACATAATCAAGCTTCTCCCATCTGAAAAAAAGATTTTATTCATATGCTCTTTTCTAGTTACCTTCTTTCCTTTCTTCATCAATCAAGCTCAAGTAATTTGTAATTGTTAACTCCACATTACTCACCTTCTATTCATTCTTTTATCAACTACAATACATTCTACCTTCTCCCCTGATCATTTCACTGAAACTATGTACTACTACGCCAGTGATCATCAGTAATGGTGGTATTAAAAATATAACCCACACTTAGCATACATTAGATTGAACTTTTCTTTCTCTTTTTTTTTTCTCTTCATTTTCTTTTTTTTTTCTTTTTGATAGCAATGACCACAATTTCCTCCTCTAAAATTCTTTGGATTCCATGTTACCATCCTAGTTATAATAGACCTATGTCCATTTCTAATCCATCTCCTTTGGGGGCTTCTATATGCTAAGTCACTTCAGTCATGTCTGACTCTGTGTGACCCCATAGACGGCAGCCCACCAGGCTCCCCCGTCCCTGGGATTCTCCAGGCAAGAAAACTGGAGTGGGGTGCCATTGACTTCTCTGGGGCTTCTATATGGATACCTCTAAAATTTGGGGTTCTCTGGCTCTGGACTAATAACAGTTCAAAATATCTCTTCTCAATTTCTCATTAAAAGAGGTAGATAGTGACAAAAAACAGTGAGGGAAGGGGAGTATAATTGTCAAAATTAATGGAAAAGAGACAAAATTCAATGTCTAAAGGAAATTTAATTATATACATTGCTGTTAAGAATGAATTGAGATAAATTACACAACACATGTTCCATCCTTTAAAATAGAATACATAGACCCAAAAGCTGTTGGGAAAGACAAGCCAATGTCACATCAATACTACAACTTAGAAACCTAAAGGCTGAATTAGCCAAAAATGTATATGGTGACATAATATATTTTGTATTGTACTGTTCTTTGAAGTATATAGATGGTATTCTTTCCCATCCCTACTAGAAGCAACAATTCCCAATACTTTCTACTTTCAATAACACTACTACAGAATACATAAAACAAGAACTTACAAGTAAAACATAAATGAAAAAGATATTGGCTTGTTGGGGTAAACTAACACACCACTCAGTTTGCAACAGACTAAGCTGAAAAAGATGAAAACAAATTCAAACACTATAATTAATACAACTGATAAACATAAACTAACATGTGTTCTCTACATAACACATAATACTACTTCTTTTCAGGCACCATCTCAAGGAAAATAAACAGGTAAAATTACAGAATAAAACTTTTTTTTGAGAGGGATGTGCCCAAAGCTAAACAGATAGATAAATTCATAAACCAATATTCTTCAACACCTTTAATTAAGCAAAACAGAAAAATATCTCAAGAAAATAAAATAAAAACAATAAACCAACGAAAAGTTAGAGGAAAAAATAGAATTACAAAAACAAACACAAATATCCCTGGAAAATAATATCTTTCTATTTGGTTTTGTGAAATAACCACAAATAATATCTTTCAGAGGAACTGATTAGTATATATACAATGAAAACCAAGAACAGAGTCTAGGAATTATAAAAAAGAAACAATGAGAACAGAAAGCAAACCTCACATACTTCAGATTTTGAATTATCAGACATATATGCAAACGAACCAGAAATGAAATTACTAACATTTGTTGGATCATAGAGAAAGCAAGGGAATTCCAGAAAAACATCTATTTCTGCTTCATTGACTACACTTAAGCCTTTGACTGTGTGGATCACAACAAACTGTGGAAAATTATTAAAGAGAAGAGAATACCAGACTCCCTTACCTGTGTCCTGAGAAACCTGGATGTAGGTTAAGAAGAAAAAGTTAGAACCAAACATGGAACAATGGATTGGTTCAAAATTGGGAAAGGAGTACATCAAGGCTATATATGGTCACCTTGCTTATTTAACTTCTATGCAGAGTATAACATGTGAAATGATGGCTGGATGAAGCACACACTGGAATCAAGGTTGCCAGGAGAAATATCAACAACCTCAGATATACAGATGACACCACCCTAATGGCAGAAAGTGAAGAGGAACTAAAGAGTCTCTTGATGAAGGTGAAAGAGAAGAGTAAAAAAGCTGGCTCCACATTCAAAAAACAAAGATCATGGCATCCAGTCTCATCACTTCATGCAAATAGAAGGGGAAAATATGGAAAAAGTGACAGACGTTACTTTCTAGAGCTTCAAAATCACTGTAGACAGTGACTGCAGCCATTAAATTAAAAGACACTTGTTCTTTGGGAGAAAAGCTATGACGAACCTAGATAACATATAGGGACAAGCAGGGACATCGCATTGCTGACAAAGGTCCATATAGTCAAAGCTATGGGTTTTCCAGTAGTGATGTATGGGTGTGAAAGTTGGACCATAAAGAAGGTTGAGTGCTGCAGAACTGATGCTTTTACACTGGTGTTGGAGAAGACCCTTGAGAGTCCCTTAGACAGAAAGGAGATACAACCAGTCAATCCTAAAGGAAATCAACCCTGAATATTCATTGGAAGGACTGATGCTCAAGTTGAACCGCTAAGACTTTGGCCACCTGATGTGAAGAGCTGATTCACTGGAAAAGACTTTAATGTTGGGAAAGATTGAGGGCAGGAGGAGAAGGGGGTGACAGAGGATAAGATGATTAGATGGCATCATCGACTCCCATCGACATGAGTTAGGAGACAGTGAAGGAGAGGGAGGCCTGGCATCCTGCAGACCATAGGGTCACAAAGAGTGGGACATGACTGAGCAACTATACAACAACAGGTTTTGGGTCGTGTTTTCATTGTCCTTTGTTTCTAGGTATTTTTTTTTTATTTCTTCTATGATTTCTTCAGTGATCTCTTGCTTATTTAGTAGCATAATGTTTAGCCTCCATGAGTTTGTGGGGTTTTTTACAGGGTTTTTTTCCCCCTATAATTGATATCTAACCTCAAAATGTTGTGGTTGGAAAAGATGCTTAATACAATTTCAATTTTCTTAAATTTGCTGAGGCTTGATTTGCGACCCAAGATGTAATCTATCCTAGAGAATGTTCCATGTACACTTGAGATGAAAATGTATTCTGCTGGTTTCAAATGGAATGCCCTATAAATATCAATTAAGTCTATCTGGTCTAATGTGTCATTTAAGGCTTGTGTTTCCTTATTAATTTTCTGTCTGGATGATCTATCCATTGGTGTAAGTGGGTTGTTAAAGTCCTCCACTATTATTGTGTTACTGTTGATTTCTCCTTTTATGGCTGTCAGCATTTGCCTTATGGATTGAGGTGCATATAATGTTGTCCCAAAGGTCTCTGAGACTGTGCTCCTTTCTTTTCATTCTTTTATCTTTATTCTGCTCTTCAACAGTTATTTCCACCATTCTATCCTCCAGCTCATTATCCATTCTTCTGCCTCATTTATTCTCCTTTTGATTCCCTCCAGTGCATTTTTCATTTCAGTTACTATATTGTTCATCTGTGTTCATTTGTTCTTTAGTTTTCCTAGGTCCTTGTTAAATATTTCTTGTATCCTTTCAATGTGTGCCTACATTCTATTTCTGAGATCTTGGATCAACTTTACTATCATTACTCTGAATTCTTTTTCTGGTAGATTGCCTATTTCCTATTTGGTCTTGTGGGTTTTTACCTTGCTTCTTCATCTGCAACATATTTCTGTCATCTCATTTTGTCTAAAATACTGTGTTTATGGTTTCCTTTCCCCAGGCTGTAGGGTTGTATTTCCTCTTGTTTCTGGTATCTGCTCCCAGTGGGTGAAGTTGATCCACTGACTTGCAGAGGCTTCTGGTAGGAGAGACTACTGCCTGTGCTCTGGTGGGTCAAACTGAGTCTTTTCCCTTTGATGCACCAGGCTGTATCAGGTGGTGTGTTTTGTGGGTTTTGTGAACTGAGTATGTGCTAATGGGTGGGGTTGTGTTCCTATCTTGCTGCTTGTTTGGTGTGAGGTGTCCAGCTCTGGAGCCTGCAGGCAGTTGAGTAGAGCCAAGTCTTAGTGTTGAAATGGATAACTCCAGGGGAGTACATGCTGATTAATACTCCCTTGGCCTGGAAATTCTCTGGTAGAGGGTTCTTGACTCAGTATTCCCACCACAGAGGCACAGGCTCAAGCCCTGGCTGGGGAACTGAGAGCCCACAAGCCCACAAGCATGGCCAGAGAAAAAAGAAGGAAAAGTAAACAGAGAAACAAAAATCCAAGAACCAAACCAAGAAAATGATAGAAAGAAAACCAAACCCAAACAGACAAAGAAATAAGAAAACAAAAAAACAAGAGAAAAAAGAACTCAGAAATAAAAACAATCAATAAGGACTAAACTAACAGTCATAAATCAGGGGAAAAAAGCAAATCAAAAAGTAGTCTAAAAAAATTGAAGAAAATATGAAACAAATGCATAAAAATGATTTAAAAAAAAACAAAGAACACAAACAAGAAAACAAAAAAAAGTAAAATAAAAATTAAAAAATTAAAAATGATAATAACTGAACAAAATGAAACAAACAGAAATAGAATAATAGTAATAAGGATATATTCCTGGGGCCTCCACTATCAGTGTCCTGGCTCCCACAGTGAGCCTTAGCCATACCATATCTCCCCAGGAGGCTCTCCAATTCCTCCAGGTACATCTCCGGATCCACTGTGGGCACTGTGGGGCAGCTTAGAGTCCGTTCTGGCCCAACTCCTTCATGTACTTGTCCCCATAGTCCACTGCTGCTAAATCTAGACCAGTCTCTGTTGTGGGAACACTCATTTTCTATTCAGATATCCCACAGATGCCAAGATTTACCAAGCCAACTGTGGATATTTAATCCACGGCTTGTGCAGCTACTCAGAGAGGTTTTCATTCCTGTTCTTTAGCCACACTGCCCCTGGGGCTCAGCTTTGGTTTTGGCCCCACCTCTGCCTGTGGGCCACCCTCAGGCATCTGTTCCCCAACCAGGCAAGAGGGAACAAAAGTGGCAGCTGATTTGGGCACACTTAGGCCAGAGAGTGATACTGTGGCCACAGCTGAAGTGTATGTGAAGTGACTGTGTCAGTGGAGACCAGCAGGTAGTTTCAAGAGATTGGAGTACATTTGCTCATGGGAGTTTTTAATGCACAAACAAATAAGTTTAAAATACATGCTGAAAGCAAAAGGATACGATAGAGAAACTGACAGTAACAATGGGAAACCATAAAAAGAAATAAATTTGTTATATAAACTTACTTCTCTAACATGGGAAAATACAACCTCATTAATACAGTAGATGTGATTATGTCATATGCAGAAAACCATGGTATGTGAGCATACCAGATAACATGGTGATGCAATATAAGTATGTTATAGGAACAGAAATGATAAGTAGCAAAATCATACAGAATAATACGTAACTAACATGGTACAATATTTAGGACTGGAATGCAAAAGTAGGAAGTCAAGAAACACCTAGAGTAACAGGCAAATTTGGCCTTGGAATATGGAATGAAGCAGGGCAAAGGCTAATAGAATTTTGCCAAGAGAACGCACTGGTCATAGGAAACACCCTCTTCTAACAACACAAGAGAAGACTCTACACATGGACATCACCAGATGGTCAACACCAAAATCAGATTGGTTATATTCTTTGCAGCCAAAGATGGAGAAGCTCTATACAGTCAGCAAAAACAAGACCAGGAGCTGACTGTGGCTCAGATCATGAGCTCGTTATTGCCAAATTCAGACTTAAATTGAAGAAAATAGGGAAAACCACTAGACCATTCAGGTATGACCTAAATCAAATCCCTTATGATTATACAGTGGAAGTGAGAAACAGATTTAAGGGACTAGATCTGATAGATAGAGTGCCTGATGAACTATGGACTGAGGTTCATGACATTGTAGAGGAGACAGGGATCAAGACCATCCCCATGGAAAAGAAATGCAAAAATGCAAAATGGCTGTCTGAGGAGGCCTTAAAAATAGTTTTGAAAAGAAGAGAAGCGAAAAGCAAAGGAGAAAAGGAAAGATATACCCATCTGAATGCAGAGTTCCAAGAAATAGCAAGAAGAGATGAGAAAGCCCTCCTCAGTGATCAATGCAAAGAAATAGAGGAAAAGAACAGAATGGGAAAGACTAGAGATCTCTTCAAGAAAATTAGAGATACCAAGGGAACATTTCATACAAAGATGGGCTCGATAAAGGACAGAAATGGTATGGACCTAACAGAAGCAGAAGATATTAAGAAGAGGTGGCAAGAATACACAGAAGAACTGTACAAAAAAGATCTTCATGACCCAGATAATCACGATGGTGTGGTCACTCACCTAGAGCCAGACATCCTGGAATGTGAAGTCAAGTGGGCCTTAGAAAGCATCACTATGAACAAAGCTAGTGGAGGTGATGGAATTCCAGTTGAACTATTTCAAATCCTCAAAGATGATGCTGTGAAAGTGCTGCACTCAATTTGCCAGCAAATTTGGAAAACTCAGCAGTGGCCACAGGACTGGAAAAGGTCAGTTTTCATTCCAATCCCAAAGAAAGGCAATGCCAAAGAATGCTCAAACTACTGTACAATTGCACTCTTCTCACATGCTAGTAAAGTAATGCTCAAAATTCTCCAAGCCAGGCTTCAGCAATACATGAACCATGAACTTCCAGATGTTCCAGATGGTTTTAGAAAAGGCAGAGGAACCAGAGATCAAATTGCCAACATCAGCTGGATCATCGGAAAAGCAAGAGAGTTCCAGAAAAACATCTATTTTTCCTTTATTGACTACACCAACGCCTTTGACTGTGAGGATCACAATGAACTGTGGAAAATTCTGAAAGAGATGGGAATACCAGACCACCTGACCTGCCTCTTGAGAAACTTGTATGCAGGTCAAGAAGCAACAGTTAGAACTGTACATGGAACAACAGGGTGGTTCCAAATAGGAAAAGGAGTACATCAAGGCTGTATATTGTCACCCTGCTTATTTAACTTATATGCAGATTGCGTCATGGGAAACACTGGGCTGGAAGAAACACAAGCTGGAATCAAGATTGCCGAGAGAAATATCAATAACCTCAGATATGCAGATGACACCACCCTTATGGCAGAAAGTGAAGAGGAACTAAAAAGCCTCTTGATGAAAGTAAAAGAGGAGAGTGGAAAAGTTGGCTTAAAGCTCAACATTCAGAAAATGAAGATCATGGCCTCTTCATGGGAAATAGATGGGGAAACAGTGGCAGACTTTATTTTTGGGGGCTCCAAAATCACTGCAGATGGTGATTGCAGCCATGAAACTAAAAGACGCTTACTCCTTGAAAGGAAAGTTATGAACAACCTAGATAGTATATTGAAAAGCAGAGACATTACTTTGCCAACAAAGGTCCGTCTAGTCAAAGCTATGGTTTTTCCAGTGGTTATGTATGGATGTGAAAGTTTGACTGTGAAGAAAGCTGAGCACTGAAGAATTGATGTTTTTGAACTGTGGTGTTGGAGAAGACTCTTGAGAGTCCCTTGGACTGCAAGGAGATCCAACCAGTCAATTCTGAAGGAGATCAGCCCTGGATGTTCTTTGGAAGGAATGATACTCAAGCTGAAACTCCAGTACTTTGGCCACCTCATGCGAAGAGTTGACTCATTGGAAAAGACTCTGATGCTGGGAGGGACTGGGGGCAGGAGGAGAAGGGGACGACAGAGGATGAGATGGCTGGATGGCATCACTGACTCAATGGACGCAAGTCTGAGTGAACTCCGGGAGTTGGTGATCGACAGGGAGCCCTGGCATGCTGCAATTCATGGGGTCACAAAGAGTCGGACACAACTGGGCGACTGAACTGACTGACTGAACTGAAGAAATTAAGGCAGAAAGATAGGAAGTGACTTGTACATCAAACAGTCTAACCACATTATACATAAGTATTGCTATGCTACCTCTGATGGACATGGTAGGAGATCAAAAGGACACACACACAGAGGAAAGGAATTAATGGCTATATTGCTGATACAGATACCACCTACTATTCCATAAGTAGATACATAGTCCATTATCAAGAATCTGGTACATGAGCAGCTACCATGGTAGTCAGAACATCTGACCAGAAGGCATACTCCAATGATTCTGAGAAATGAGCTGATATACCAGATGATGGAGATATAAACAAACTCAATACTGTCACAATTAATAAACTTATTCGTGATACAGAGGATTATATTCTCAATTCACAAGTACACAATTACTTAATTTTTACAGAATCAGTATGAGTATAAATCTATAGTATAACCTCAAACACTACATATGAACATAAATTTCTTATGCATGTCCAGACTGCCATGAAAAAAATGAGACAGCCTATATGTAAGAGAACACAGAATGGTACAAAGAAAAGAATCACATGGTGGAAATTGCATAGGTAGTCAGAATATATGATCACGAAGCCAGAATATGTAAATCAATTACTTGATCCAGGAGCAGATAGTAATGATGGGACATACCATGATTTATACTCGGATGATCACAATACAAAAAATGTACAGGTGTTACAGTATTTGAACATGATACATACACACCAATATACCTTGAAATGTGAGTTATCAATCATAATACTAGTACAGGTAGAAATGGTAGTCAACTATTATGCTATTCTTGCTAGGGGAGAGTTGATGGATGTGTAATAAAGAACAAAACACAGCAATGAATGGCTTTGTTGAAAGAGTGGAACCACTATTGCAAAAGGAGAAATCAAGGCATAACATCAGATGACCATGTTAAAAGGACAGCCACTACCAGTAATTTAGCATGGGACTGAGAGGCATGACTAGACAATCTCAGAATACAAGCTGATAATCACCATAAAGAACAAAGAGACACAGTAATTATTATCAGCATATATTTTTCACTTACCACGTGACAGGCACTAATCTAAGCATATTACATTTAACTCTTTGATCCTCACAACAATCCTACAAAGTAGGTATTATGATTATTACTTTGCAGTTCAGAAAAAAGACAGACACAAAGGGGTGAAATGACTTGCCCAAGGACACCAAACCTAAACAGCAGGAGTGGAATTAAATACAAGCATTTTAACTTCAGAGTCAGCACTTTGCATATACACTGATGGTGCCATGCTTCCTCAGATGAACGTGGTACAGATTAAAAACACAGACTGCAGGAACAAATGGCTTTGGTCCAGAAGGAGACGGCAATGTAGCAAAAGTAGACACCGTAGCACATGCTCAAACATCCGTGGTGCATGAGCAGCCACCACAGGAGTCTGAGCATTTGACTACGATGCACACTCAGAAGGTCCTGCAACATGAGCTGACATCCAGCGTATAGGAGTAGATACTAAAGACGAAGGAGGAAGCAAACACATTGAAGTAACAAATAATCATGGTGTACAAAATGATATTTATGGTACAGAAATTTCCATTATTAAAAAGCAGATGATGATATACATTTTCACACACATAAAAAATGAACAGAAGCTTGGAGTAAAATTTCAAACACAGTAAAACAGTAGTAAAATGCATTATGCACATTCATACTACTATGGAAAATGAGCCAACACCAATTTAGAGCCAAGAGACAAGGTACAATAGAAAATAATTATGTGTGCAAACATCACAGATGGATATGGTACATGACCAAAATATCTCAATTATGAATGATTGTTTCAGAAGCAGATGGCAAGATAGAAACCATGGAACATGCTCAGATAACAATAGTTGATGAAAGTCATCAGTTGTGTTTGATCAGTTGATCATGATGTACACAAGCAAACAAAATCACTACAATATGTCATAGCAGTCAAGACACAGGAGCTATGAGACAGGATGTGGTACACAAACTTGTTTACTGAGAAGAAAACCATGTTGTAATGCTCATGATATTTGGTATTTAGATAGATATTGTGCCTTACAAAAAATTCATGATATAGGAGTGAATAGCTTTGTGTATAAGTAGATATCAAGTAGGTAAAAAAAAAAAAAAAACTAAACATCAAGTATTTAGAGAAGCATGTTGCATTAATAGCCACAATTAGTATATGAGCTTTTGATTACTATACTTACCTATATAACTTCATGACATGGATTGAAAATGAAGATACAGAAGCAGGCAGAGATGCCACTATACTTCCTGAAATGGATATGGCTGGTAATTTAAAAGATACAACAAATTCCTTTAGTTTAGGAACAAATGGCAATGATGAAACATGTGAAATCACAGTACAAGCTTAAACAATCAGGTGTATGAGTAGCTACACTATGTGGTTGAGCATTTGACTATGATGCACACTCAGATAAACCAATGGCATGAGATTACAAGCTATCATTTTGAAATATATAGACATGGTACAGGAAACGGCAGGAGTGATCAAAGAATAGAGAGCCATGAAATAGGAGCAAATTACCATAAAATGCAAACTGACATACATAATACACAAGACACTATTTCCCTTACTAGAACAGTAAGCAGTGACGGTTCCTGCTCGGGAACCATGGGGTATGAGCAGACAAGCATGCTGCATGCTCAGACAACCATGGTGCACGAGCAAAAACCTATAATACAAAGACATGTGAATGTGACACAGGAGCAAAAAACATGTCATGGAATATGCTCAAATGGACTGAGCATATGAATAAAGGAAACATAAGGCATAAATACATTTTTTAGGCCAGCAGTATATGGTAATAATACTAGAGGGGATAACATGGCACATATAGGAAGATCATGGTACACGAACAACTACCAATGATGTTTGAGCATTTTACTGCGATGTACACCCAGACATTCCAAGAAAATGAGTTGATGACAACAATATAGGGGCAGAGGAACTAGTATATTGGAGAAGATAGTGATGATGGAAGAAAAGAAACAGTAATACATAAGCTAATAGGACAGTGCAGACGGCAATGATTCAAAGGCAAGTCCCATGGCATAAGCTCATATAATGGTTTCTTACACACTATCACAAATATATGAGCAGTTTACCATAATTCAAACTTAGAGAACCCCATATTTTGAGCTGGCATCACCATACAGAATCAAAGGACACAGTATTACCATTATCATTATCATCACCATATATATCTTACTACATGATAGGCAGTGTTTGAAATGTTTATATATAATAGCTCATATAATTCTCAAAAATCTTATGAGGAGTTCTTTTTATAATCTTGCAGAAAATGAAACATGGAGATGCAAACTGGTAAGCCCAAGATCTCATATCTTGTAAGTAGATAATTCAAGATGCAAATCCAGTCCTTTTGGCTCCACTATCCATTCTCTTAAACAGTACAATGAATGACAGTATTCCATGATTCTTCTGACAGACATGATACATTACAAACAGAATAATGAATGGCTTTATTCCAGAAGCAGATGGCAATGTTGCAAAAGTAGACACCATAGCACATGCTCAAACATCCGTGGTGCGTAAGCAGCCACCAAGGAGTCTGAGCATTTGACCACGATGCACACACAGCAGATCCTGCAACATGAGCTCAAACCCACATTATAGGAGTAGACAGTGATGACAAAGGAGAGAGAATTCATTGCAATAGCAAACCAAGTTGCACAAGCTAATATACATGGTACAAAGTATTCTTAGTACAAGAGTAGAAAATGATAGTGTATTATCACACAAGTGTAGTATTTAAGTGGAAATTCATAGTGCAATTTCAAACATTAGGTGGACAGAAATCCATTAAGCATGTTTAGGCTATCATGAAGGATGAATCCATTCATATATGAAAGAGGGGACTGATATGATACACCAGGAAAGGACAAAAGAGTGAAAAACTACTCAGATGGTTGTTTTTAATTATCAGAATGTATGGCATTGGTCTGAGAGCAAATCACACCTACATGCCTTTAGTACATGAGGTATACATACATACCTATAGGACATAAGATGTCAAGTATGATACAAGTGTAAATGCATATGATATAGAAACAAACTATGCTATGATTCCTACTCAAATAGATACAGTATATAATTAAAAAAAAGTCACAATGCAAGCAATGAATGATCTTCGTCTGGGAGAAGACGACAATGGTACAAAAGGAGACTCAGATGGACGTGACTAATTTTAAATAATCATGGTGAATAGCTAACTAGCCAGAATTCATGTTTTATACCACTGTACACTCAAACTATGTCATTATATGAACTAACAGCTGTGATACATTTAGCAGACATAGTATAGGAGCAGACAGCACACATGGAATAAAAACTGTTATGCAGGAGCTAATGACCACAATCCAAGAGCTAATATCCATGTTATAAAAGTCATCATGATGCTTCTTTTTCACAAACTCATAATGGATGAGCAACATCCATCTCATATATATATATATATACACACATATATATGTGTATATATATATGTATGTATGTACACATATACATATACACACATACAATATACAAACAGTTAGACAGGAGCAAGTAAACACTGACCAATTCATTCAGATGCATATCACAATCTAATATCCAATATATATCCAAAACCCAGTCTCTTGCATTGCAGGCAGATTCTTTACCACTGAGCCACCAGGGAAGCCCCTGAGTTAGTAACAATGCTGCCCAAAGTGACAATTACGACATAGAAGGTAGACAATTACAAATCAAGCTCAATATATCCAATATCTGTCACAATATAGAAGCAAGTTCTTACAGTCAAGGATAAGATGACAATGCTGCAAAATGAGACTGCAGGCCATATGCTCAGATGCCTATTGTACATGAACAGCCGCATCTTGTGTATGAGTATTTGATCATAATGTATATTCTGATAGTTCCAAAATATGAGGCATGAATGATGATATAGGACATATCCCAAGAAAATATCCAAAACACAAGGGTAGTTGGACATGGTATAGGAGTAAAGAGCAATGTTGAAATAGGAGACAGATGTGACTAATACATGAGTTAATAACTACATGGACTGTGGCCCACCAGGTTCCTCTGTCCATGGGGTTCTCCAGGGAAGTATACCGGAGTGGGCTGCCATTTCCTTTTCCAGGGAATCTTCTTGACCCAGGGATTAAACCCAGTCTCTTGCATTGCAGGCAGATTCTTCACCACTGAGCCACCAGGGAAGCCCCTGAGTTTGTAACAATGTTGCCCAAAGTAGTAATTATGACATAGAAGGTAGACAACTACAGATCTAGCTCAAACATCAGTAGTATATGAAAAGATAATCAAACTATAGTCTTTACCCAGATGGACATAATGCCTAATTAAAAAGCCATAGTACAAAAGCAAATGTTGAAACAGTTGAGTATTAGTTGACAGTGATTGGAATTTCATTCTCTTAATCACCATATTTTCTAAAATATTGTTTTCTCACTTTAGTAGGTATATCATATCTTATATCAAGAAGATCACAGCAATCTATCAATTTTGGTACTTTAAAAAATTCCATTCAATGCTTCATTATGTCTAAAAATTTTAGGGTATTTTAAGTAAATGATAAATATTATTGAAGTGTTTTTTTTAAGCAAATATCTTCAAGTATAGATACTGTAATGGATTTAATTATGTCTCCCCCAAAAAGAGACACTGTAGTTCTAACTTCTGGTACCTGCACGTGTGACCTTATTTGGAAATACGAGCTTTGAAGCTATAATCAGGTTAAGATGAGGTCATAGTAGATTAGAGTGGACCCTAAATCTAATGACACTAAGTTGAGTCCTACTCTGCGATTGCATGGGTTGTAACCTCTGTCCATGGACTTCTCCAGGCAAGAATACTGGAGTGGGTTGTCATTCCCTCTCCAGGGGATCTTCCCGACACACAGATGGAACCCGAGTCTCTTAGGTCTCCCGCGTTGGCAGGAGGTTCTTTACCATTAGCACCCCCTGGTGTCCTTATTAGAAGGAGGAAATTTAGACACAGAAAGAAAAGGAAAAGAATGCCATTGGATGATGGAGACAGGGATTGGTCTGAAGATCTCACAAGCCAAGGAACACTTGCAATTACAAGAAACTGGAAGAGGCAAGGGTGGATCTTTTCATAGAGCCTTCAAAGGCACTACAGCCCAGCCAACAACCTTGATTTTGGACTCCTCGCTTCCAAAACCGTGAGAAAATAAATTTCTTTGGGTTTTAAGTTACTGAGTTTGCCATCCTTTCTTACAGTAGCTCTAGAAAACTAATACAAGCGGCACAAAGAAATGTCATGGTGCATGCTTAAATGACTGTATGGTACATAAACATCTCTCTGTAGTTTTACCACTTGAATAAAATACACTTATAAAACATTCAAGTATTATCAGTCAGCCATGATCCCTGAGTAGATAGCCAGAGTACAGTGTGCTGACACTCACTTATCAGAAGTAGAGGGTAGTCATTTACAAGTATGTATCTTGTGACTGTAGTTAACATTGTATATGAGAAGACTGCATTGACATATAAGTATAATGTAGAATGTCAAGAAAATAAAGATTGTTGAACAATTAATCACATGACATTGACCTAACACTCCTGTGTAAGTATTGAGTGTCATAGTGAATGCTAATTTAAACTATAAACAATGCAGCTTGTATATAACATGAAATTCACTGGAAGGTCTGATGCTGAAGCTGAAACTCCAGTACTTTGGCCACCTGATGCAAAGAACTGACTTATCGGAAAAGACCCCAATGCTGGGAAAGATTGAGGGCAGGAAGAGAAGGGGACAACAGAGGATGAGATGGTTGGATGGCATCATTGACTCAACGGACATGAGTCTGAGCAAGCTCTGGGAGTTGGTGATGGACAGGCAAGTCTGGTGTGCTTGGCATCCACGGGGTCACAAAGAGTCGGACACAACTGAGCAACTGAACTGAACTGAACTGATAACATGAAAGTTATAGGCCCTGGCTCTACTCAAAGAATCATGATATCAAGAGATAACCATGGTAAATGCTCAAATAACCATGATGCATAGGCAAACATAACTGACATATGCTTAAAAATCATGATAATGACATCATGATCATGGTTCCGAGGTGTGTGGATAAGTTCCTACTAAATAGGAGCAGATACTAATGATTCAGGAACAGAAGGCTACAATGCTTGCTTGGATGTCTAAAGTATAGAGACTCAGAGTGGCAAGGGCATACTGCAGGGGAAGAAAACCATAGATATAACTTAAATATAGGATCATTTCCTATGATTTATGCCAAGAGGATCACAGTATCTGCTCAAGTCATAGTATAGAAACTTATACAATGATTAAGTTCAAATTGCCATGACACATAAACCTCAACATGTGCTCTGATCACCATGCTACAGAAGAAGGTGCCTATGGTGCAGCAGTAGGTAGCTATAATGAATGCTCAAATGACTATAATGTATTAGCAGCTGACAATGTTATACAACCAAACATGCCATTTGTTTGCTTTGATATCCATGCTTCAGGAACATTAAAGTCACTGCTTTTTTTTTTTCTCTAAATTTATTTAATTGGAGGCTTTATAATACTGTAGTGATTTTTGCGAAACATTGACATGAATCAGTCATGGATGCACATGTGTTCCCCATCCAGAACCCTGCTCCCACCTCCCTCCCCATTCCATCCCCCAGGGTCATCCCAGTGCACCAGCCCTGGGCTCCGTCTCATGCATTGAACCTGGACTGGCAATCTGCTTCACATATGATAATAGACATGTTTCAATGCTACCCTCTCAAATCATCCCACCCTTGCCTTCTCCCACAGAGTCCAAAATACTGTTCTATACATCCGTGTCTCGTTTGCTATCTCGCATACAGGGTTATCGTTACCATCTTTCTAAATTCCATATATATGTGTTAGTATACTGTATTGGTGTTTTTCTTTCTGGCTTACTTCACTCTGTATAATAGGCTCCAGTTTCATCCACCTCATTAGAACTGATTCAGATGCATTCTTTCTAATGGCTGGGTAATATTCCATTGTGTATATGTACCACAGCTTTCTTATCCATTTTTCTGCTGATGGACATCTAGGTTGTCCTGGCTATTATAAACAGTGGGGTACATATGTCTCTTTCAGTTCTGGGTTCCTCAGTGTGTATGCCCAGAAGTGGGATTGCTGGGTCATATGGCAGTTCTGTTTCCAGTTTTTTAAGGAATCTCCACAGCGTTCTCCATAGTGGCTGTACTAGTTTGCATTCCCACCAACAGTGTAAGAGGGTTCCCTTTTCTCCACACCCTCTCCAGCATTTATTACTTGTAGACTTTTGGATTGCAGCCATTCTGACTGGCATGAAATGGTACCACATTGTGGTTTTGATTTGCATTTCTCTGATAATGAGTGATGTTGAGCATCTTTTCATGTGTTTGTTAGCCATCTGCATGTCTTCTTTGGAGAATTGTCTGTTTAGCTCTTTGGCCCATTTTTTGATTGGGTCATTTATTTTTCTGGAATTGAACTGCAGGAGTTGCTTGTATATTTTTGAGATTAATTATTTGTCAGTTGCTTCATTTGCTATTATTTTCTCCCATTCTGAAGGCTGTCTTTTCACCTTGCTTATAGTTTCCTTCGTTGTGCAAAAGCTTTTAAGTTTAATTAGGTCCCATTTGTTTATTTTTGCTTTTATTTCCATTACTCTGGGAGGATCATAGAGGATCATAGAGGATCCTGCTGTGATTGATGTCGGGGAGTGTTTTACCTATGTTTTCCTCTAGGAGTTTTATAATTTCTGGTTTTACGTTTAGATCTTTAATCCATGTTGAGTTTATCTTTGTGTATGGTGTTAGAAAATGTTCTAGTTTCATTCTTTTACCAATGGTTGACCAGTTTTCCCAGCACCACTTGTTAAAGAGATTGTCTTTTCTCCATTGTATATTCTTGCCTCCTTTGTCAAAGATAAGGTATGTTAACAGTAATCATGGGTTAAGAAAAAAAAAAAAAAACAGAAGGCAATGACAGGCCAGAGTAAAGGTGCAGAATCAGAAAATTAAAATGAAACGATCACCATATATGAATGTAAGTCCACAATTCCACAGAGAGAGCCAAAATGCTGAAGCAAACAAGCATGGTAATGGAGAAAATAGTCCTTAGGTAGAAGTAAAGGATGATAAGAAATTTTTTAAATAAACCAGAAATTCATAAGCAGGTGGCCAAAATATATGAAGACATGTTTAGACAGTCATGGTACATGAGCACGTGGCCATGGTTGCAGGAGTAGGTGGCCCTAAGTATAAAAGTATACAATTATGCTGTATGCTCAGAATACCACTGTGCACAAGCAAACAAACATGGAAGGGGATCAGATGACCACAGTAAAGACCATAAAAAAGAAGTGAAGAACCATGGTGTAGGAAACTATGTCCAAGACACTTGTGAAGACAGCCATAACACACCAATATATAGGCATCCTGCAAAGCGGAAACTTTTACAAGTCTCAGAAGATACAAGAAAAGTTCGAATGATGGTTTTGAGCGAACTAAAATTTGGTCATATTATATAATTCTCCCAAGATGCCAATTTCCTAGTCTAGTATTAATATAAGGTATATATAAAATGAGAGACTTTATTTATTACTGCATACAGCATATAATGGGCAACCAATAAATAGCTGCAAATGAATAGTAAATTCTATCTGTATACTTATGATGCATTCATTACCAGATTTTAACTTTATCCCTATCCTTTCAGGTAAGTAGGGTGAGAATTTTTCAACCTACATAATGAATAAGAATCTAAAACACAAAGAGGTTTTTACTTGGTCACAAACCAATAACTAATAAGTGTCAGAGAGGGACTAAATCCAAAACTTCTGATTCCTGGTTAAGTGTTATTGCCATAGCTTACTTAAAATGTGAATACTTCCTGAGGGAGTTACTATAATGGTGAGAATTCAGTCATACTATTGGGATAGAGAGAAGTACTTTTTGGCCAAGCTGTTATTTGATGTCTCTGATGTAGCACAGGGCTGGCCCATGCTCTGGAAATGAATACTGAGTATTTACAAGAAATATAATTTCACAATGGATCTGCTTGGAAACCACTCAAATAGAGCAATGGAGACTATAGGACAGAGAGATTTGGATAAGGCCATGTATAAACCAGCACTTAGGGATTTAGAAATCTGATACAGCTGTCTAAAGTGCAAATACCATGTAGTTCTTAAATCCAGAGTGTTCTGGTTTCAGCCAAATCCATTAATCCTCTCTGCTTCCTGCTTCTTCAGCTCACTTGCAAGCCCCTCCCCAAAGTTCTACAATTCAGCCTTATTTCAAAGTGCAAGAAACTCAGATATAAATCCAATATGATACATAAAGCTAGAAAGCAACTACAAGTAATAAAACAAAGTCTGGCCAAGGTACTCTCATATGTTCAAATCCAGAAACAAATAGTACAGGATCCCCCTAAGGAATACTGTCTATATCCATATAAATAGTGAACCAAGGCAGAATCTGCTATTCCAGAAGCTGGTGAAAGTAAACCTCTTTTTTCTCTCCTGCAGAATGTCCTGATGCCCTAAGGCCATGTTGATCTTTACCTACCCATCGCACATTTTCTACATGCCAAGAGGAGGACTGACAGTAGGGAATTTATAGCAATTACCACAGAGCAAAGACAAAATAATGTCTGTATGATGTCATCTCTTTTTTCTACACAGATAAATTCATAGAATAAATTTCATATTAGCTCTGACTTTGGGGCAATTGACTTCTTATACTGGATCTCAGTTCCCCCATCTGTAATACGAATGGGCTGAGCTAGATGATGACTAAAGATCTGGATCTAATATTCAATTCAGAGAAATATCAACTGAGAACAAAGTAGGAGCATAAGCAGCACTGGGACCATGTTTATTTTTCTTTCCCTAGGTCTAAACATTGCTTAGGACCAGAGACTCCCAAACTGACCAATTCTTGGGTAATAGCAAAGGAATATAAGAACATGGACAGTTAATTATGGCAAAAGTGTTGAGATTATTAATTCTATGAAAATAATTGACTATGTAGCATGGGACAGATAATGTACCAAGAATGAGAATACAGATATTTTTGAAAGACAAAAAGTTCTCAAAGGGATAGATAAAAAATAGCTAACATTTACTTTAAGGAAGAACTAAATAACTGAAACAGCATTATAACTACTATGCTGTTGTCAAATTGAAGAATGAGAAATTAATTATTATTTAGAAAGAACAAGCTATAAAATTGGAGAAGAAGGTTGCATTTTAGTAAAAATTTGAAAAAGATTTCAAGAAGAAATGGGATAACGTTTATAAGACTTAATACTTACACCTGTTAAAAGAAATAACTTGTCTTAAGTGGGAATATTTTTTGAAAAATCCCAATTCAGCAAAAGATATCATTCACATGATGTCCACAGAAACCTTCATACTTGATAATGAAACATTAAATGAATTCTCAAAAAGTGAGGAAGGAGATAAATTGATTGTTCACATTATTACTATTTAGTATGTTATTATAAAATCATAGCAATGAATTAAGCTAAGGAAAAGATGAATAAATAATAGAGAAGAAGAGAAAAATCTATCAGTTTGCAATGGAATAAATAAAAAGTTTACTATAAGATGGACCAATGGTAGATCCAAATACACTTAGTCAACATCTTTTATAAATACTAGCAATAACCAGTTAGAAAATGTAATTGGATAAAAGGACCATTCATACTGGCAGCAAAGTATAAAAATTGAGAAATACATCTAACAAAATATATTTTTAAATCTATTTCAGGAAAACTATAAAAATGTATTAAGAATTTCTTGACTGTGACGAACAGCTTTATACAACAGATCAACTCACCCACCAAGAAAATCTAGAAAACTGGGGTAAAATATGTGTGTATTATTCCATCTGAGAGCTAATAAGGCAAACAGAATTTGAGGGGCAAAGATCTTGGAATGAAGGAAAACTCACTGAGGTGAACCTGATATAGTACACTTCTTAGCCCCTGAAGCAATTAGCTAACTGATAGTTAAGAAAGAAACTAAAAAATTAAGAGACATTTAAAAATTAGGCAGAAAGTAGCTACTAAGAGATAGATAAAGAAGCTGAACGAAACTTTTCCACAGTCTCATGGAGACGGTGAGACAAAAATCAAAGTTAAGGGATTTAACTAACTCAGATTTAAAAAACAAGATTTAGGAAAAGGGAGAAGAACAGACAAATTGGATCTGATATTTGGAGCCAAATTTTTCTATGGAGGTAACTCAGACTGTAAAGAATCCGCCTGCAATGCGGGGGACCTGAGTTTGATCCCTGGGTTGGAAAGATTCCCTGGAGGAGGCAATTACTGATTTCTAAATGGCTGAACTGGAGAATACAAGCAGAAAACGGATGTATTCTCCAGTTCAGCCATTTACAAATCATTCCAATCCCAAAGAAAGGCAAGGTCAAAGAATGCTCAAACTACCACACAACTGCACTCATCTCACATGCTAGTAAAGTAATGCTCAAAATTCTCCAAGCCAGACTTCAGTAATACGTGAACCATGAACTTCCAGATGTACAAGCTGGTTTTAGAAAAGGCAGAGGAACCAGAGATCAAATTGCCAACATCCGCTGGATTATCAAAAAAGCAAGAGAGTTCCAAAAAAACATCTATTTCTGCTTTATTCACTATACCAACGCTTTTGAAAGTGTGGATCTCAATAAACTGTGGAAAATTCTGAAAGAGATGGGAATACCAGACCACCTGACCTGCCTCTTGAGAAACCTATATGCAGGTTAGGAAGCAACAGTTAGAACTGGACATGGAACAACAAGGTGGTTCCAAATAGGAAAAGGAGTACGTCAAGTCTGTATATTGTCACCCTGCTTATTTAACTTATATGCAGAGTACATCATGAGAAACCCTGGGCTGGAAGAAGCACAAGCTGGAATCAAGATTGCCAGGAGAAATATCAATAACCTCAGATATGCAGATGACACCACCCTTATGGCAGAAAGTGAAGAGGAACTAAAAAGCCTCTTGATGAAAGTGAAAGAGGAGAGTGAAAAAGTTGGCTTAAAGCTCAACATTCAGAAAACAAAGATCATGGCATCCGGTCCCATCACTTCATGGGAAATAGATGGGGAAACAGTGGCAGACTTTATTTTTGGGGGGCTCCAAAATCACCGCAGATGGTGACTGTAGCCTTTAAATTAAAAGATGCTGACTCCTTGGAAGAAAAGTTATGACCAACCTAGATGGCATATTCAAAAGCAGAGACATTACTTTGCCAACAAAGGTCCGTCTAGTCAAAGCTATGGTTTTTTCCTGTGGTCATGTATGGATGTGAGAGTTGGACTGTGAAGAAAGCTGAGCGCTGAAGAACTGATGCTTTTGAACTGTGGTGTTGGAGAAGACTCTTGAGAGTCCCTTGGACTGCAAGGAGATCCAACCAGTCCATTCTGAAGGAGATCAGCCTTGGCATTTCTTTAGAAGGAATGGTGCTCAAGCTGAAACTCCAGTACTTTGGCCACCTCATGCAAAGAGTCGACTCACTGGAAAAGATTCTGATGCGGGGAGGGATTGGGGGCAGGAGGAGAAGGGGACGACAGAGGATGAGATGGCTGGATGGCATCACCGACTCGATGGACGTGAGTCTGAGTACTCAGGGAGTTGGTGATAGACAGGGAGGCCTGGCGTGCTGCGATTCTTGGGGTCACAAAGAGTCGGACACGACTGAGCGACTGAACTGAACTGAACTGACTGAAAATGATGACAAGCAAAGCAGAGTTTTAAGTAGTTTCTTGGAGTTTGAGGTCTAAGAAGGTGAAGAGTTCCTGATAAAACCCCAAAATTTCAGCTAGAATTCTGAAGAACTTCACAAAGAATAAGGGTGAGTCACAAACAAAGAGCCTTAGCAAAATGAACAAGCAAACAAACAACCAGCCATAACAAACAAAAAACCTCATTCTTGAAGTACCTCAATCTCTGATCAGATTAAAGTGATCTGCTTCCACTTTAATCCTCTACCAGAAAGTAAATACTACAGTACATACTCTCTAAAAAATATAACAGAGAATTTCTGTGACCAGACAAAAATAGATTAGTTTCTCCCAAGTCATTACAATTAAAACACTAAACGTTAATACAACAGAAAATCACTAGTGGGCACTGAAAGTTATAAAGAAAAAGGCAGACTGCCTAGGGACTTTGGGACTTATGGACCAACATGGCAGTGAGTTCCTGCATTTTCTTTTTACCTCCCAATTATTCCAAACTAGGCACCAGGAAAGCCTGCAACCAACAACAACCAACAGAAGTAGACAAAAAATGCCCCACCCCATAAGCCTGCTCTCTCTAGACAAGGAACTAGAAAAGGGACAGCTTAACAATACAGAAAACTTACTGACAATACCTGCCCCACCCTACCCCAAGCTCTAAAATCACTCCACCACCAGCAGTACTGGCTGGCCAGGGGAAACCAAATAAAAAGTTGGAACTCCCATCCAGTCTGATATGATGATCCGCTTTGCTAGGGTCAGGGCATCAGCAGTAGCTGAGTGAGGAGTGTGAACTCCAAATCCAGGGAAATCAGGAGAGCCAGAACATTAATTTTTCAGTTCTCAGTTACTCAATTTTCAGTTACTCTTTAAGTAAATTTCTGTGAAATTACTAGCTGACACTTTTCATTTTCATGCATTGGAGAAGGAAATGGCAACCCACTCCAGTGTTCTTGCCTGGAGAATTCCAGGGATGGGGGAGCCTGGTGAGCTGCCGTTTCTGGGGTCGCACAGAAACGACTGAAGCAACTTAGCAGCAGCAGCAGCAGCAGCTAAGAAAACAGAAGCTTCAGTGACCATAAGGAAAAAGAATACAGTCTTTTGAAAACTGTTTACAGAGCCATGAAACAAAACACCATAACCCTGCAAAAAGCAAGAAAAACAAATCCTGGGGAGGGGGAAGAATGTGATCTTCAGAGTTAACAAATTATAATATTCAAAATGTTCACCTTACCAAAAAAAAAAAAAAAACCTACAAGGAATATAAAGATACAAGAAAGTATGGTCACAGGAAAACAGGAAATTAATAGAAACTGTCCTTGACAAGGCCTATACATTGGACTTACTAGACAGAGACTTCAAATCAACTGCTCAAAAAGCCAAAGAAAATCAGGAAAACAATGTGTGTCACCAAATAGAGAAATATCAATATGGAAATTGAAAATATGAATTCATAAGTTGAAAAATATAACAACTGTATTGAAAAATTCACTAGAGAGGTTCAACACAAGATTTGAGCAGCAAAAAAAGTGAATCATCAAACTTGAAGATAGTTCAAATAAATTTTTCTAGTCTGAAGAGAAAAGAGAAAATTGAAGAAAACTGAACACAGTCATGCTGGAATAACTGGATGTCCACATAGAAAAGAAGGAAGCTGCATCCTTTCCACTCATCATATACAAAAATTAATCCGAAGTGGATTAAAGACCTAAATAAAAGAACTAAAACCATAAACTATTTTAGGAAACAGCAAACTAAAATGGACTGGAATGGGTGAATTTAACTCAGATGACCATTATATCTACTACTGTGGGCAAGAATCCCTTAGAAGAAATGGAGTAGCCATCATAGTCAACAAGAGTCCGAAATGCAGTACTTGGATGCAATCTCAAAAATTACAGAATGATCTCTATTTGTTTCCAAGGCAAACCATTCAATATCATGGAACGGTGATACCTATTGCTATCATAGGTATCCAAGTCTAGGTACCAACCAGTAATGCTGAAGAAGCTGAACAGTTCTTTGAAGACCTACAAGACCTTCTAAACTAACACCCAAAAAAGATGTCCTTTTCATTAGAGGGGACTGGAATGCAAAAGTAGGAAGTCAAGAAACACCTGGAGTAACAGGCCAATTTGGCCTTGGAGTAAGAGTGAAACAGGGCAAAGGCTAATAGAGTTTTGCCAAGAGACCACACTGTTCATAGAAAACACCCTCTTCCAAAAACACAAGAGAAAACTATACACATGGATATCACTAAATGGTCAATACTGAGATCAGATTGATTATATTCTTTGCAGCCAAAGATGGAGAAGCTCTATACAGTCAGCAAAAACAAGACCGGGGGCTGACTATGGCTCAGATCATGAACTCCTTATTGCCAAATTCAGACTTAAATTGAAGAAAGTAGGGAAAACCACTAGACCATTCAGGTATGACCTAAATCAAATCCCTTATGATTATACAGTGGAAGTGACACATAGATTTAATGGATTAGATCTGATAGACAGAGTGCCTGATGAACTATGGACAGAGGTTCATAACATTATACAGGAGACAGGGATCAAGATCATCCCCAAGAAAAAAATGCAAAAATGCAAAATGGCTGTCTGAGGATGCCTTACAAATTGCTGTGAAAAGAAGAGAAGTGAAGGTAAAGGAGAAAAGGAAAGATATACCCATCTGAATGCAGAGTTCCAAAGAATAACAAGGAGAGATAATAAGCCTTCCTCAGTGATCAATTCAGTTCAGTTCAGTCGCTCAGTCGTGTCTGACTCTTTGCGACCCCATGAATTGCAGCACGCCAGGCCTCCCAACTCCCGGAGTTCACCCAAACTCATGTCCATCGAGTTGGTGATGCCATCCAGCCATCTCATCCTCAGTCGTCCCCTTCTCCTCCGGGCCCCAATCCCTCCCAGCACCAGAGTCTTTTCCAATGAGTCAACTCTTCGCATGAGGTGGCCAAAGTACTGGAGTTTCAGCTTGAGCATCATTCCTTCTAAAGAAATCCCAGGGCTGATCTCCTTCAGAATGGATTGATTGGATCTCCTTGCAGTCCAAGGGACTCTCAAGAGTCTTCTCCAACACCACAGTTCAAACGCATCAATTCTTCGGCACTCAGCCTTCTTCACAGTCCAACTCTCACATCCATACGTGACCACAGGAAAAAACATAGCCTTGACTAGACGGACCTTAGTTGGCAAAGTAATGTCTCTGCTTTTGAATATGCCATCTAGGTTGGTCAAAACTTTTCTTCCAAGGAGTAACCGTCTTTTAATTTAAAGGCTGCAGTCACCATCTGCAGTGATTTTGGAGCCCAAAATAATAAAGTCTGACACTGTTTCCACTGTTTCCCCATCTATTTCCCATGAAGTGATGGGACCGGATGCCATGATCTTCGTTTTCTGAATGTTGAGCTTTAAGCCAACTTTTCACTCTCCTCTTTCACTTTCATCAAGAGGCTTTTTAGTTCCTCTTCACTTTCTGCCATAAGGGTGGTGTCATCTGCATATCTGAGGTTATTGATATTTCTCCTGGCAATCTTGATTCCAGCTTGTGCTTCTTCCAGCCCAGGGTTTCTCATGATGTACTGTGCATATAAGTTAAATAAGCAGGGTAACAATATACAGTCTTGACGTACTCCTTTTCCTATCTGAAACCAGTCTGTTGTTCCATGTCCAGTTCTAACTGCACAATAACACTTATCTCACATGCTAGTAATGATCAAAATTCTGCAAGCCAGACTTCAACTGTACATGAACTGTGAACTTCCAGATGTTCAAGCTGGTTTTCGAAAGGCAGAGGAATTGCCAGTATCTGTTGGATTATCAGGACTTCCCTGGTGGCTCAGACGGTAAAGCGTCTGTCTACAATGTGGGTGACCCGGGTTTGATCCCTGGGTTGGGAAGATCCCCTGGAGAAGGAAATGGCAATCCACTCCAATACTATTTACTATTGCCTGGAAAATCCCATGGACAGAGGAGCCTGGTAGGCTACAGTCCATGGGGTCACAAAGAGTCAGACATGACTGAGTGACTTCACTTTCACTATCAAAAAAGCAAGAAAGTTCCAGAAAAACATCTATTTCTACTTCATTGACTATGCCAAAGCCCTTGACTATGTGGATCACCACAAACTATGGAAAATTCTGAAAGAGATGGGAATACCAGACCACCTGATCTGCTTCTTGAGAAATCTCTATGCAGGTCAGGAAGCAACAGTTAGAACTGGACATGGAAAAACAGACTGGTTCCAAATAGGAAAAGGAGTACGTCAAGGCTGTATAATGTCACCCTGCTTATTTAACTTATCTGCAGAGTACATCATGAGAAACACTGGGCTGGAATCAAGATTGGCAGGCAAAATATCAATAACCTCAGATATGCAGATGACACCACTCTTATGGTAGAAAGCAAAGAACAACTAAAAAGCCTCTTGATGAAAGTGAAGGAGGAGAATGAAAATCTTGGCTTAAAGCTCAACATTTAGAAAACGAAGATCATGGCATCTGGTCCCATCACTGCATGGCAAATAGATGGGGAAACAGTGGAAACAGTGGCAGACTTTATTTTGGGGGGGCTCCAAAATCACTGCAGATGGTGATTGGAGCCATGAAATTCAATGATGCTTATTCCTTGGAAGAAAAGTTATGACCAACCTAGACAGCATATTAAAAAGCAGAGACGTTCCTTTGCCAACAAAGGTTCGTCTAGTCAAGGCTATGGTTTTTCCAGTAGTCAGGTATGGATGTGAGAGTTGGACCATAGCTGAGTGCAAAAGAATTGATGCTTTTGAACTGTGGTATTGGAGAAGACTCTTGAGAGTCCCTTGGACTGCAAGGAGATCCAACCAGTCCATCCTAAAGGAAATCAGTGCTGAATATTCATTGGAAGTACTGATGCTGAAGCTGTAACTCCAATACTTTGGCCGCCCGATGTGAACAACTGACTCATTTGAAAAACCCTGATGCTGGGAAAGATTGAAGGCAGGAAGAGGATGTCAAAGGATGAGATGTTGGATGGCATGACCTGCTCAATGGACATGAGTTTGAGTATACTCCAGGAGTTGGTGATGGACAGGGAGGCCTGACATGCTTCAGTCCATGTAGTCACAAAGAGTCAGACATGACTGAGTGACTGAACTGACTGAAAACTATGAAAACCTTAGAAGAAAACATAGCAGTGACTCTTCACAAACATAGATTAGGTGATGGTTTCTCTGAAACACAAAAAGCATAGGAAACAAAAGGAAAATAGATAAAATGGACTCCATCAAAATTAAAACCATTTATTCATCAAATTACACAGTCAAGAGAATGAAAAGATAGTCTGAACATGAGGGAAAATATCTGCTAATAATACATCTGATAATGATCTAGTATCCTCAAAATATAAAAAGCTGCCTTACAACTCAATACAAAGAAAAGCTATCCAATTTAAAGATGGTCAAGGGGTGTATTTTATGGAATGCAAACTATATTTCATTGAACAACTTTATGCTATAAAATAATCACATAGATTTTCCCGCTTTCTACCATTTTTTTTAAATGAGCAAAGGAATCGAATAGCCATTTCTTCAAAGAAGATATACAAATGACCAAACAACACACAAAAATAGTCATTAGGGAAATGCAAATCAAAACCATAAGATAACATCTCTCACCCACCCGCTAAGATGTCTATAAATTTTAAAAAAAAATAGAAAATAACAATTGCTGGTATGGATGTGAGGAAATTGGGACTCTCATATACTGTTGGTGGGAATGCAAAAAGATTCAGCTGCTGTAGAAAACAATAAGCAAAAAGTTAGTATAGACTCAGCAATTACAGTCCTGGGAAACTGGAAGAATTCAAAACCAGGGTTTAAATAAAAAATTGTACATCAATTGTCACAGTAGCAGTATTCACAATAGACAAAAGAGGAAAACAAACCAAATATCTATAAACAGATGAATGGGTAAATAAAATGAAGCTTTGTCATACAAGGAAATTGCCATATATATAAATAAAATAGTGATACATGCTAGAGTATGGGTGAATCTTAACAACGCCATGCTAAATGAAAGGAAACTGACACAAATGCCACATTCTGTATGATTTCATTGATATAAAATTCCAGGAATAGGTAAATTCATAGGCATAGAAAGTAGATTAGCAGATGTTATGAGCCTGGGAAAAGGGAGATTAGAAGCACTAGGTATGGGCTTTCTTACTGAGATGACATAATATATTGGACCTAGATAGTGTGACAGTTGCACAACAAAGTGAATGTACTAAATGCCACTGAAGTGTACACTTTAAGATGGCAATAAATAGATAAATGAGTCTAAGAGACCTGTGGAACATTTGCATAATAGATGTCCCAGAGAAAAAGGAGAGACAGCAAGGAGCAGAAAGAACATTTAAAGAAATAATGGCCCAAATCTTCCCAAATACAAAGAAAGACATTAATCTATACAGCCAGGAACCTCAACAAAAGCCAAGTTGGTCACCCCAAAACACATTGTAATCAAATTGCTGAAAGACAAAAAGAGGAACTTGAAAGCATCAAAAGAGAAGTGATTCATTTCATGTAAAGGATCCTCAATCAGATTATCAGTTGATTTTTCATCAAAAAAACCTTGAAAAAAGAAATCCTAGCAAGATGGCTTCCCTAGAGAATTTACCAAATACTTGAAGAAGATATGGCACAAATTTGACAAATCCACTTCTAGAATTAGAAGAGGAGGAAAAGTAACAAACTCATTTCATGAGAGCAGAATTATCCTAATTACAAAATCAAACAAAGGACAAAGGTAATACAAATTAACTAACAAATGAGGAAGGGAGGGAGGGAGGAAGAAAGAAAACTACAGGTTGATACCATTCATGAATACAGAATAAGATTTATTCCAGTTATACAAAGTTGGTTCATTTGAATATAGTCAATTTAATCCACCATAATGACATGCTAAAGAAGCAAAAGCATATGACCATACCAATTGACACAGAAAAAGAATTTTACAAAATCCAACATCCATTCATGATTTTTAAAATAGCTGGAATGCTAGAAACTTTATACACTACCAAAAAATACAGAAAACAAAATTAAAAAACAATTCTAGTTGAAACATAAAATAGTTTAAGCACTATGGAAAACTGTTCGGTAGTTTCAGAAAACTGTTGGAGAGTTTCTTTAAAAAGTAAACATGTACATACCATAAAAATATCAATCACATCTCCTAAATTTTTATGTACACGCAAAAACCTGCATTTTGTAGTTCACAGCATCTTTTTACATAATAGCCCCAAACTAGAGACAACACAAAAGTCTTCCAATTGGTGAACTGCTAAACAAATTCTGGTACATCCATACTACAGAATACTACTCAGCAATAGAAAGGCACACTACTGATCATGTAATGACTTGGGTGGATCTCACGTGTATCATATGTAGTAAAAATGCCAGTCTTCCACCAAAGAAAATATATAGATGATAAATAAGTACATGAAAAGATTCTCAATATCATATTATCATTAGAAAGTTGAAGATTAAGATAATAAAATACCACTACCATCTGTTAGCATGGCTAAAATTCAATCTGTTGACAACACCAAATACTGAAAATGATGTGGAGCAAAGGGAACTCACACTCATTCTGATGGGAATGCAAAACGGTACAACCACTTGGAAGATGGTCTGATAGGCACATACAAAGCTAAACATAGTCTTACCATATGATCCAACACTTGTGTTCTATAGTGTTTATCGATATGAGTTGAAAATGTATGTAGACACAAAAACACACACATGAATATTGACAGCAACTTTACTCATAATTGCTAAAAATTGAAAGCAACCAAGATTTCTATCAAGTGAGTGGATAAACAAATAATGGTACATCCATACAATGTAACATTATTCAGTGAAAAGAAGTGAGTTATCAAGCCATGGAGGAACTGCAAATGCATAGTGGAGAAGGCAATGGCACCCCACTCCGGTACTCTTGCCTGGAAAATCCCATGGATGGAGGAGCCTGGTAGGCTGCAGTCCATGGGATCACTAAGAGTCGGACACGACTGAGCAACTTCACTTTCAATTTTCACTTTCATGCATTGGAGAGGAAAATGGCAACCCACTCCAGTATTCTTGCCTGGAGAATCCCAGGGATCGGGGAGCCTGGTGGGATGCCGTCTATGGGGTCGCACAGAGTTGGACACGACTGAAGCGACTTAGCAGCAGCAGCAGTGCAAAGTAAAATAAGCCAGTCTGAAAAAGCTACATACTGTATGATTCCAATTACATGATATCCTTGAAAAGGCAAAAATACAAAGACTAAAAAGATCAGGGGTTGCCAATGATTTAGGGAGGAGAAAGGGATAGATGAATAAGTGAAATGCAGAGAGTTTTTAGTGAAGTGAAACTACTCTGCATGATACTTTAATGGTGAGCATATGACATTACACATTTGTCAAAACTCATAGAACTCCCAAATGCAAACTATGGGCCTTAGTTAATAATAATGTATCACGAGTTCCCTGGTAGCTAAGTGATTAAGAATCTGCCTGCCAATGCAGGAAACAGGGGTTGTTCGACCCCTGATCTGGGAAGATCTCACATGCTGCAGAGCAACTAAGCCCGTGTGCCACAGATAGTAAGCCTGTGCTCTAGAGCCTAGGAACCGCAACTACTGAGCCCACGAGCTGCAACTACTGAAGCCCACTGCCCTAGAGTCTGTGCTCCACAACAAGAAGAGCTACCACAATGAGAAGTCTATGTACCACGAGAGAGTAACCCCCACTTGCAATAATTAGAGAAAAGCCCACACAGCAACAAAGACCCACGCACAGTCCAAAATATAAATAATAAAAATTTTAAAAATAATGTATCAATATTCATTTATCAATTGCAAGAAATGTACCACACTAATCTGTCAATGACAGGGGAAATCAGTAGGGGATGGGGACAGGGTACAAAGAAACTCCTTGTACTTTCTGCTCAATTTTCCTGTAAACGTAAAACTTCACTAAAAAATAAAGTCCGTTAATTTTCAAGAAGCCAATCCCCAAAAGGTTACATGGTATACAAACACATTTTTATATTTTCAAACTGACAAAACTATAAAGATAGAGAGATGAGTGGTTTCTAGGAAATGAGAAAGGGGTCAGAAATAGTGGGTACTATAAGAAAGAGGCAACATGAAGGAGTTTGTGGTGATTGAACAATTCTGTATCTTGATTGCGGTGGTGGTGGTTAAACAAATTTACATATGGGATTAAATTGCATAAAACTACACAAATACATACATGCATGCACACACACAAAAATATGCTTATACGATTGTAGTACAATATGTTCACAAAGTCTGTGGTCTAGTTAATATTGTACTGTAATCATACCAGAACTCCTACTTGTGGAAGCTATATAAAGGGTTCACAGGGCTCTATATACTATTTTTGCATCTTCCCATGAGTTGATTGTTATTTTTAAAGTTTTTTAAAAAATAGCATCAATCAAAGCCTTTTCCATTTTCGCTTAATATGCCCAGCATGCAAATAAATAATTATCACGAATGAGATGAACTAAAATTCACAAAGAAAACACAAACTAAAAAAGAGTCCCAGATGCAATCCACATACTGGACATGCCAGCACAGACTATAAAATAATATGATTAACCTAAGAAAATAGATACAGTGGAAAATATCACACAATAGAACAGATATTTTAAAACTTAAAAAGTAATAATTGGATTTTAGAAAGTAATAACTATAACTGATATTTTAGGCCATCAGGAATCAATAAAGATATATGTAAGAGTCTAAAGAAATGATTACTACTACTACTACTACTAAGTCGCTTCAGTTGTGTCCAACTCTGTGCGACCCCATAGACGGCAGCCCACCAGGCTCCCCTGTCCCTGGGATTCTCCAGGCAAGAACACTGGAGTGGGTTGCCATTTCCTTCTCCAGTTTTCCTTTAAAATTGGAGGATGTTACAGTTCAGTACACACAGGCAAAGTCATATCCGACTCTTTGTGACCCCATGGACTGTAGCCCACCAGGCTCCTCTGTCCATGGAATTCTCTAGGCAAGAATACTGGAGTAGGTTGCCATTCCCTTCTCCAGGGAATATTCCCGATCTGGGGATCAAACCCAGGATCTCCTGCATTGCAAGCAGATTCTTTACTACCTGAGCCACCAAGAAAGCCCTTTCTCACACAGGCAAAGGAGCCACAGAGGACTCCTAAAACCTGTAAATTCATCCTCCTGTTTCTTTAATGCAAGATATAAAGAAGTTTCCTATCTAACATCTCTTTCCTGTTGAAAGAAATCTGATAGATTTTTCCGTCAAAACCTATTATTCTTTCTTAAGTTCAAGCTGGTTGGCTCCCCATTAAGTATAAAAGTGATTTGTTCAGACAAAAATGAAGTTAAGGTGGCTATGAGCTCAGATGTCAGATATACATTTGTTTACCCAGCTCTGTTAAAGCATATTTTAAACTATTCTGCATAGTATGTCAGGTTATAGGCCGCTCTGGTATCATTTCTTGAATAAATTTCTAAATTCTTGTTATGATTAAGGCACTATTACAGTCACTGCAGATTATACAAGGATAACAACAATCATACAGAATAAACGAGCAGAACTGAAGAGTTTTAAAACCCCATGTAAGAGTTATATCCCTTCCTTTGCCAATTAGGTCCTATGTAACCATCTGTGAGCTTATCTGAAAAACTGTAATCTAGACATATGGACAATACAAGAAAGGAGGGTTAATCCTGTTATGGTATAGGTTCAACCTAAACTCAAGGACAACACTGGTAAAAATTACAGCTGCGATAATTTCTATCTTCATGTCAACTGTCACAAGCCAAAGCACTGGTGGTTTATTATAGTACTGCTCTGCAAAGAAATGATTAACAAACTTAAATTATTTAACCTAAGATACAAAGATATATTGAGAGAGTCAATTCCTAGGCAGGCTAATAAGAAGTATGGTGGTCCCCAAGGAGACAGGGGTCTGGGGTTCTCGAGGAGGAGATAGGGGTCTGGAATTCTCAAGGAGGAGGAAAGGACAAACTTTTTACCCCTCTACATTCGTTAGGATTACATAACAATAATGTATCCTGCTTGAGGACAGTTTCTGGGAAAAAAAAAAAAAACCTTCCAGCTAATCCTATTATCTTAAAATGTAAATTATGGGAGTGGGTCTAGTAAAGGCTTTACAACCTTCAGACATTCTTTTGATTCACCGTAATAAGTAATTAAAAAGTATGTAACTCCATTGCTAACACTAGTGAGGGGGTACTCTTTCTGCTCCCTTCTGATGTCTATGTCAGAAGCTTTCTCTATCCCTTTTATACTTTTATAAAACTCCATTACACAAAAGCTCTGAGCAATCAAGCCTCATCTCTCATCCCAGATTGAATTCTTCTTCTCTGGAGGCCAAAAATCCCAGCATCTTCTGTGGTTCAGCAACCACCTTTCAGTATTGTACAACAAAGGGAATACAGCCAATATTTATAGCAACTATAAATAGAGTATAGTGAAAGTGAAGTCGCTCAGTCAGGTCCGATTCTCTGCGACCCCATGGACTGTAGCCTACAAGACTCCTCCATCCATGGGATTTTCCAGGCAAGAGTGCTAGAGTGGGTTGCCATTTCCTTCTCCAGGGGATTTTCCTGACCCAGGGATCGAATCCAGATCTCCCCCATTGCAGGCAGACGTTTTACCATCTGAGCCACGAGGGAAGTTCCATAAATGGAGCATAACCTTTAAAATTATCAGTCCCTGTATTGGACAACTCTAACTTACATAGCATTATATGAGAAATCTGTGCAGGTCAAGAAGCAACAGTTAGAACCGGACATGGAACAACAGACTGGTTCCAAATCGGGAAAGGAGTATGTCAAGGCTATATATTGTCACCCTGTTTATTTAACTTATATGCAGAGTACCTCATGCGAAATGCTGGGCTGAATGAAGCACAAGTTGGAATCAAGACTGCCAGGAGAAATATCAATAACCTCAAATATGCAGATGACACTACCCTTATGGCAGAAAGCAAAGAAGAACTAAAGAGCCTCTTGATGAAAGTGAAAGAGGAGAGTGAAAAAGTTGGCTTAAAGCTCAACATTCAGAAAACTAAGATCATGGCATTCAGTCCCATCACTTCATGGGAAATAGATGGGGAAACAATAGAAACAGTGAGAGACTTTATTTTCTTGGGCTCCAAAATCACTGCAGATGGTGACTGCAGCCATGAAATTAAAAGATGCTTGCTCCTTAGAAGAAAAGCTATGACCAACCTAGACAGCATATTAAAAAGCAGAGACATTACTTTGCCAACAAAAGTCTGTCTAGTCAAAGCTATGGCTTTTCCAGTCATCATGTATGGATATGAGTTGGACCATAAAGAAATCTGAGTGCTGAATAATTGATGCTTTTGAACTGTGGTGTTGGAGAAGACTCTTGAGAGTCCCTTGGACTGCAAGGAGATCCAACCAGTCCATCTTAAAGGAAATCAGTCCTGAATATTCACTAGAAGGACTGATACCGAAACTCCAATACTTGGGCCACCTCATGCAAAGAACTGACTCATTGGAAAAGTCCCTGATGCTGGGAAAGATTGAAGGAAGGAGGAGAAGGGGATGACAGAGGATGAGATGGTTGGATGGCATCAGCAACTTGATGGACATGAGTTTGAGCAAGCTCCAGGAGTTGGTGATGGACAGGGAGGCCTGGCGTGCTGCAGTCCATGGGGTTGCAAAGAGTTGGAGACGACTGAGCGGCTGAACTGAACTATCAACTATACTTCAATTAAAAGATAATAGTAAGCCCCCCGACCTTTTCCCTGGCCGGCCACAGTGTCTTGCTTTCTATTACATATCCCCGGAAGTACCAACAGTTTCTGGTGATACCCAAGAAAGGTATATCCCAGATTTCTGCAGTAGATGATGATGATAAAAGTTTTCTTGGGCATTTGATGATTGTTGGCAAGAAATGTGCTGCTGATCTGGGCCTGAAGAAGGGGTCTCAAATGGTGGTGAATGAAGGTTCAGATGGGGGACAGTCTGTCTATCATGTTCACCTCCATGTTCTTGGAGGTCAGCAGATGAATTGGCCTCCTGGTTAAGCATGCTGTAGGGATAATTTTGCCTTCTCTATGTAGTAATAAGGCTTACAAGTTCAAATATTCTACACAGTATTTTTTTTTGCCTGTCTAGGGAGATATTAAAATATAATTTTAAAAACCTGTACATAATAAAAGATATTGCTACATGGTCTGAAAAAAAAAGATAATAAAAATTTTAACCCTATATGTGAGACAGCAAAAGAGACACATATATAGAATAGTCTTTTGGACTCTGTGGAAGAAGGCGAAGGTGGGATGATTTGAGAGAATAGCACTGAAACATATATATTATCAAACATGAAACAGATTGCCAGTCCAGGTTCGATGCATGAGACAGGGTGCTCGGGGCTGGTGCACTGGGATGACCGAGAGGGATTGGGATGGGGAGGGAGGTAGGAGGGGGCTCGGGATGGGGAACACATGTACACCCATGGCAGATTCATGTCAATGTATGGCAAAACCAATACAATATTGTAAAGTAATTAGCCTCCAATTAAAATAAATAAATTTGAAAAAAAATCTTTAATACAAAGAAATGTAATATATATAGATACAATGGAATATTCAGCTCAATTGCTCAATCGTATGCCTGACAGACCCCAGAGAGTCTCAAAGCACTCTTTGGACTACAGCATGCCAGGATTCCCTCTCCATCACCAACTCCCAGAGCTTACTCAAACTCATGTCCATCGAGTCAGTGATGCCATTCAACCATCTCATCCTCTGTTGTCCCCTTCTCCTCCTGCCTTCAATCATTCCCAGCATCAGGGTCTTTTCCAATGAGTCAGTTCTTTGCATCAGGTAACCAAATTATTGGAGCTTCAGCTGTAGCATCAGTCCTTCCAATGAATATTCAGGACTTATTTCCTTTAGGATGGACTGGTTTGATCTCTTTGCAGTCCAAGGGACTCTCAAGAGTCTTCTCCAACACCACAGTTCAAAATCATCAGTTCCTCATCAGTCAGCTTTCTTTATAGTCCAACGCTCACATCCATACATGACTACTGGAAAAACCATAGCTTAGACCAGACAGACCTTTGTTGGCAAAGTAATGTCTCTGCTTTTTTTTTTCTGCTTTTTAATATGCTGTTTAGGTTGTTCATAGCTTTTCTTTGGTGGAATACTATTCAGCCATAAAAAGAAGGAACTGTTGCCATATGCAACCACAAGGATAGACCTTGAGGGCATTATGCTAAGTGAAATAATCATGGAAAGAAAAATACCATATGATTTCACTTATACATAGAATCTAAAAAAACAAGCAAACAAGCTCATAGATACAGAGAACAGATTGGGGACTTCTAGTAGCAGAGGTTGGGGGGAGGCAAAATGGTTGAAGGTAGTCAAAAGTTACAAACTTCTGGTTATAAAGTAAGTAAGTCACAAGGGTGTAATGTACAGCGTGGTGAGTATAGTTAATAATGCTGTATTGTATGTTTGAATGTTGCTAAGAGAGTAAATCTTAAAAGATCTCATCACAATAATAAAAAACCTGTAACTATGTGTTAATGAATGTTAACTAGACTTATTGTAGTGATCGTTTTGCAATATACACAAATGTTGAATCATTATGTTGTATACCTTAAACTAATATAATGTTGTATGTCAATTATATCTCAATTTAAAAAAAAGATAAAATGAAAACAAAGACTGCTAGCAAGACTGACGAATAATGAAGAAGAGAAAACAAATACCCAATGTTAGGAATGAAAAGGTGTATATCAATAAAGATACGAAAGAAATAAAAAATATGAGAGGATGTTATTTTTTAAAGACTTTCTGTCAATAAATGTGAAAATTTAGAAGAATGGACAATTCATTAAAATATAATATAAAATTGATTAAAATTAGACAAATGTACAAATTATTTGAAAAAGGTTTTTCAAAAAAATTTAAGACATTTAAAAGGTATAAACAGCATATGAAACCATGATCAAGCTCATAAGGTATTAAGAAATGCAAATTAAAACTACTAAAAGTCTCTAAAATGTGCATATTATGATGGCTAAATTTTAAAAGCTTAACAGTACTAAGTGATAGAAAGAATGGAGAGTCACAGGAACCCCTATACACTGCTGGTAGACATGTAAATTGTTGCAAAAATTTTGTAAAATTCCTTGACAGTTTCTAATAAGTTGAATGTAGGCATACTCTATGACCCAGCAATCCCATTCCTAGTTATACAAACAATAGAAATGAAGACATATGTTCAACCACAAATTGTAAATGAATATCTTACTAAACATTTCTCATACTATAAAATTAGACACAATAAAAATTCCATCATCAACAGTAGAATGGATATATAAATTGTGGTTTATAAAATGGATTACTAAACAGCACTGAAAATTAATGAACTATAGCTAGTATAACAACATAAATGAGTCTAAAAACATTATATTGAGTGCTACAAGCCATATACAAGGGAGTATATATATTATACTGTATTATCCCACTTACTTTGAACTTTGAATATAGTTCACAAACAGGTGCAACTAATCTGTAGCTTAAAAAATCAAGATATTAGTTGTCTTTGGGGAGAGGAGTGTGGACAGTGACTTAGAAAAGGCATAAAGGCATGATTCAAGATGTTATTATTTTTTTTAATTTCCTGATCCAGATGGTGGTTACACAGGTTTGTACCTTTGAAAAATATTCATTGAGCAATACACTTATGATTTTATTTTATCCTATATGTACTTCAAACCAAACAAAATTACTGAAGAGATCTGAATAAATGGCAACATAGAATGTTTCTGGCTGAGGAGAGCTAATTAAAAGATACAAATGTTCTCAAGTTTATTCATAATTTGATGAAATCCCAGTAAGTCTCAGCATCATTTTCTTAAAACTTGTCAAGTTTATGTTAAGGTTGATAAGAAATTGCTTGCAACTACCCAAAAAACTGTAAGAGGTCATTTGATCTAACAAAGAACAGAATATACTATAAATCTAACAAAATAAAACATTGTAGCATTAGAATATTTTCACGTTGATAGGTTGATGCATGAAAACACTGGTAAAAGGAATTGTCTCCTAGGAGGAAAACTGGGTGGCTGTTTGGGTAAAATGAGGAGGAGACTTATTTTTCACTGTATACCACTTTTTACTCTTTCAATTATGATCTTTGCATAAGAGTTATTTATTCAAGAAGCAAATTTAAAAAATTAAAATTTAGTACTAAGGTAAAAATAGAAAAAAGAATCACTGTAATTAAACAGAGGGTCCCCCAAACAGATCCATATGTATATATAGGAATTTAGAGTAAGATGAAGGAAAAATTTATGACCAATGAGGAAATTATAGACTATTCAATAAATTGCACTGAACTAATTGGGTTATCCATTTAGAAAAAAATTCATGGTGCACAATGGAATATAATGCTACTACATGTAATTAACAATTAATGAATGTACTCTTGAGGTGGGGAAGAGTTTTCTAAGTAATGCCTAAAACTCATAAGCCATGAAAAGAAAGAGTTTTAAGTACACACTAAAGTTCACTATAACAAAAAGACCTCATCTATAAAGTTAGAAATAATAGACTCAGATTTTGAAACTAAATATTAACATTTCTAACACATAAGGAGCTATTTGAGTCAGTAAGTAAAATATGTCACAAAATACAAAATTGTGCAAAGGATATGGACAAAAAATTAACAACAGAATATTACAAATGGATAGCAAACATATATTCAATTTCAAGAGTAATCAGATAAATACACTCTAAAATAAGATGTTTGCATTTTAAAAACTATAGAAGAATAATACATTAATTTAAAAGTTCAGTTCAGCCACTCAGTTGTGTCCAACTCCTTGCGACCCCATGGCCTGTTAGCTCTTGTAAGATTCAGGGAAGAAAACAGGATTGCTAAAGACTGTGGTAGGAGCAAATTTTATTTTGTATATCATTATTTTATTTTTGAACCATGTAACTGAATTAATTTTCTCTGGGTCCCAGCATTTTTCCAGGACCAAATACTCTTCCATTATTCCTTATCTCAGTGAATGGTACCATCACCCATCCAACTGCAGAATCAGAAACCTAGAAGTCATCTTTCACATGTCCCTCTTCAACACATTCTAAGCCTGGCATCACCGACTCAATGGGCATAAGTTTGCACAAACACCAGGAGACAGTTGAAGGACAGGGAAGCCTAGTGTGCTGCAGTCCCTGGGGTCACAAAGAGTCGGCCTCAATGGAGCAACTGAACAACAAAAACCTCTTTCAGAAACATTTGCTTCTCTTCACATGTTCCACCACAACCCTAGTGCAAGCTGTCATAAACTCATTCTTGACCACAGCTGCAGCCTCATTTCACACAAGAAATATTTGCTAAGCATCTACCTTGAATTTGATCATAATAATCTGTAATCTGTAATCTACTTTTATCTCCTTCTCATCCATTCTACACACTGTAGCCAAGTGTAGCATTTCAAAATCTCATTTTGTCAGTAGCTCTCTCACCACTTTAAATACCTCAACGACTTCAGAGTAATCTTAAGGAAATTTAAAATTATTAACCAAGGCACAGAATAACTGCATGGTCAGGTCCAAACTACTTCTTCAGCCCTATATTTACATCAGGCTCACAGCTACCAATCTCAAATCACATGAGATCCCACAATGCATCATGTTGTGTATCTGGCATAGACATCATATTCCCATAAACTCAATACCCATTTTCCTAGAAAACTGTTAAAAAAATCAGAACAAATGGAATACATTCTATAATAATGTGTATTTATAATCAAATATACTAATTATTTTAAATATAAACTGATTAAATGTTCTGATTAAGGGCAATTATCATACTGAATATACAAAAACTTTGTTACAAGAAGATATACATCTAAAATATAAGGATGCATAAAGGTTGAAAATAAAAGAATGAAAAAAGATACGCCAAGACAAAAAAAGAGACACAGATGTTATAGAACAGTATTCTGGACTCTGTGGGAGAGGGCAAGGGTGGGATGATATGGGAGAATGGCACTGAAACATGTAAATTATCACATGTGAAACGAATCACCAGTCCAGGTTCGATGCATGATACAGGGTGCTCGGAGCTGGTGCACTGGGATGACCCAGAGGGATGGGATGGGGAAGGAGGTGGGGGGGGGGGCGGTTCAGGATGGGGAACACATGTACACTCATGGTGGATTCATGTCAATGTATGGCAAAACCAATACAATATTGTAAAGTAAAAATAAATAAATAAAACTGAGATTTAAAAAAAAGAATGCAACAACAACAACAAAAGAATACAATAAAAAAAGATATACCAAATAAAATTAATCAAAGGAAAGCTGGTGTGGCTAAATCAGTATCAGACAAAATAGACATTAAAGCAAAAGTCATAACCAGCAATAAAGAGACACTTCAGAATGATAAAAGATTCTATTCACCAGAAAGATATAACAATTCTAAATCTGTATGCAACAGTATTGCATCAAAAGATATGAAGTAAGATACCAGATGAAGAAAAGCTACACAAAACCACAATGAGAGACAAATAAAAGATCTTACTAGGATATTTTAATACATCTTTCTCAGTAACTGATGGAATGGAAGAAAAAAAAAAAACATCAGTAAGGATACATCACATCTGAATAACATTAACAAATTGAACCTAACTGACATATGTGCAACACTATACTCAACAACTACAGAATATATATTCTTTTCATAAACACATGGAATATTTGCATACACTGAATGTATTTTAGGCCAGAGGTCAGCAAACTTTCTGTAAAGGGTTTGATAATAAATATTTCTGATGCCAGTGAGCATTGGATCCCACACTGAGAGACATTATCTAGTGGCTAAAGTATGAGGTCGGAGAAGGCAATGGCACCCCACTCCAGTACTCTTGCCTGGAAAATCACATGGGTGGAGGAGCCTGGTGGGCTGCAGTCCATGGGGTCGCAAAGAGTCTGACACAGCTGAGCAACTTCACTTTCACTTTTCACATTCATGCATTGGAGAAGGAAATGGCAACCCACTCCAGTTTTCTTGCCTAGAGAATCCCAGGGACAGCGGAGCCTGGTGGGCTGCCATCTCTGGGGTTGCACAGAGTCGGACACGACTGAAGTGACTTAGCAGCAACAGCAGCAGCAGCACTTCAGGCTTGGTGAGCCTCATGAGATCATCATCACATATTTTTCTTTTAAACCACCTTTTAAATATGTAAAAAACATCTTTAGATTTAGGATCATACAAAAATAGTCTAATAAGCAATTCCTGGCATGTGGACCATAATTTCCTGACCTCTTTTATAGACCGAGAAGCAACTCTCAACAAGTTTCAAGGAACTGAAAATTCTATAGAGTATGCTCTCTGACCACAATGTAATTAAGCAAGAAATAAATAATTAAATGACATTAGGAAACCTCCATCATTTGAAAAATAAGAAATACACTTAATTTTAGGTTTTGGAGGAAGGAAATGATAGGAGGAAACTTTGGGAGAAATAACATGTTCATTATATTTATTATTGTTTATTATCTTAACCATGGGTATATAAGTATTCTGAAATATACCAAATTGTACATATGTAATTTATTATATACCAATTTAGCTTCAATAAAGCTGTTAAAATGGGGTAGGGGAAGAAATACACTTTCAAATAACCCTGGTTCTATGGGAAAATCACATTAAAAATTAGATAATATTTCAAACTAAATAATACTGAAAATAATACATACAAAAACTTGTGGACTACAGCTAAAGTTATGCTTAGAGGAACATTTGTGACCCTAAAAACATACATTAACAAAGAAGGAAAGTTGGCAATCACTGTGCTAAGCATCATCTTACTAAGCTAAAACAAGAAAAGCCAATTAAGCCCAAAGAAAGTAGAAAAAATTAAATTAGAAGGCCAGAAATAAATGAAACAGAAAACAATATACAATGAAGGGGATCAAAAAAAAACAAACATCGTTTCTTTGAAAAAATAAGAAAGTTGATAAACCTCTAGAAGGACCAATGAAGAAAAAACAGAAAGCATAAATAACATGTGAAATTTAAAAAGGGATGTAAGCTACAGGTCCTACAGATGTTGAAAATATCATTAAGATACTACAAAAATTTCATGTTGTTAATTTGAAAATATAATTAAATGGTACAAATTTCTAGCAAGGTTCAAGCTATCAAAATGATTCAAATCAAAATAAAAAATCAGAACAGTACACAATATTAAAGAAATTGATCCTATATCTTAAAACCCTTTCAAGAATGTCATCAAGATGGCAAAGTAGGAAAGACCAGGCTCAGTCTCTCCACAAAGTTCAACCACATGCAGAAAAACTGAGTCACTATCTTATACCACTTACAAAAAATAACTCAAAATAGATTAAGGATTTATATAAGGCTTGAAACTGATAAACTCCTAGAAAAAAAATAAAGGTTAAAACCTTATTGACATTAGTCTTGGCAATGACTTTTTATTTTTGAAATGTCACCAAAACCACAAAGCAACAAAAGCAAAAATGAAAAAGTGGGGTTCCACCAAATTAAAAAGCTTATACACATGAAAAGAAATATTCAACAAAATAAAAAGGCAAATTGCACAATGGCAGAAAATATTTACAAATTGTGTATCTGACATGGAATTAATGTCCAAAATATATAAGGAACCCATACAACTCAATAGCAAAAAAAAAATCAAATTAAAAAATAGACAGAGGATTTCAATAGACATTTCTCCAAGGAAAATACACAAATGGCCAAAAGGTACATGAAGAGATGTTCAGCACCTCTAATCATTAAGGAAATGCAAATCAAAACCACAAGAAGATATCACCTCTATCTGTTAGTATATCAAAAAAGACAAGAGAGACAAATGTTGGCATGGATGTGGAGAAAAATGAAGCTTTGTGCACTGTTGGTGGGAATGTAAATTGCTTTGCCACTATGGAAGATAGTATGGAGGTTCCTCAAAAACTTAAAAATGGAACTACCATATGATCCAGCAATCTCATTTCTGCATATATCCAATGGAAATTAAATTACTCTTGGAGAGACACCTGCATTCCCATGTTCATTTGCAGCATTGGTCACAACAGTCAAGACATGGAAACTATCGAAGTTTTCATCGACAGATGAATGGATAAAGAATATATGATATATATGTAAAATGGGATATTATTCAGCCTAAAAATGAAGGAAATTCTGCCATTTATGACAACATGAGTGGACCTTAAAGACATCAGCTAAGTAAAATAAGTCAGACAGAGAAAGACAAATGCTATATGATGTGATTTACGGATGACTTCGTTTGACTCAGTGGTAAAGAATCCACCTGCAAATGCAGGAGACAAGGGTTTGATACCTGGGTCGGGAAGATTCCCTGGAGTAGGAAATGGCAACCCACTTCAGTATTCTTGCCTAGATAATTCCATGAACAGAAGAGCCTGACGGGCTACAGTCTACGGGGTTGCAAAAGAGTCGGACAATACTGAGCACACACACATGCACACACACACACACACACACACACACACACATGATTTATATGTGTTATCTAAATCATTGCACTGAGAAAAACAGATAGAACGGTGTTTGCCTGGAACTTAAGGAAGGGGAACTGAGGAGATGTTTGTCAAAGGGTAAAGATTCAGTTACGCATGTAAGAATTAAAGATTTTAAAATTTAAAAAAAAATAAAAAATTAAAATTAAAAAAAAAAAAAGAAAGTTTTGAGATCTAAGGTACAGCATAGTGTCTATAGTTAACAATACTGTATTGTACACTTGAAAGTTGCTCTGAAAGGAAGCTTTAATGTTCCCACCATAATAACAAAACAACAAAATGGTAATTTTGTGAGGTGAAGGATATGTTAATGAATATTACGTTGGGAACCATTTCACAATATATTCATGTATAAAATCACTGTATCATGCACTTTAAATTATGTATTAATTATATCTCAATTAAAAAACATTTGAAAAGTTATACAATGAAGGCAAAAATATACCATAAAGAAAAGACAGTCTCTTCAATAAGCGGTGCTGGGAAAATTGGACAGGATGTAAAAGAATGAAATTAGAACGTTCTGTAATGCAAAATGTTATGCAAAAAACAAACTCAAAATGGATTAAACACCTAAATGTAAGACCAGATACTATAAAACTCTTACAGGAAAACATAGGTAGAACATTTTGTCATAAATCACTGAAATATACTTTTGGATCCACATCCTAGAGTAATGGAAATAAAAACAAAAATAAACAAATGGGACCTAATTAAACTTAAAAACTTTTGCACAGCAAAGGAAAACAACCTACTGAATGGGAGAAAATATTTGCAAATGATGCAACCAACAGGGGATTAATCTCCAAAATATACTAGCAGCTCATAAAACTCAAAAACAGAAAACACAATAAAAAATGGGCAGAAGACCCAAATAGACATTTCTGCAAAGACATACAGATAACCAAAAGGCACATGAAAAGATGCTCAATATCACTAATTAATAAAGAAATGCAAATCAAAGCTACTATGAGGTATCAACTCACACCAGTCAGAATGGCCATCATCAAAAAGTCTACAAACTATAAATGATGGAGAGGATGTGGATAAGGGACCCCTCCTACCCTGTTAGTGGGAATGTAAATTGGTGCTACCTACTATGGAGAACAGAATGGAGGTTCCACAAAAAAAAACTAAAAATAGAGCTACCATACAATCCTGCAATCTCACTCCTAGGCATATATCTGAAGAAAATCATAATTTGAAAAGATACATGCACCCCAATGTTCACTGCAGCACTATTTACAATAGCCAAGATATGGAAGCAAGCCTATGTGTCCATCAACAGATGAATGGATAAAGAGAGTGAGAAGATATTACTCAGCCATAAAAGAGAATAAAATAATACCATTTGCAGCCACATGGATAGACCTAGAGATTATCATAGTAAATGAAATCAGATAGAGACAAAGATAAATATCATATGATTTCACTTATATGTGGAATCTAAAAAAAAAATAAAGTTCAAATGAAGTTATTTACAAAATAGACTCACAAACAGAAAACAAACCTATAGTTACCAAAAGGGAAAGGTGGGAGGAGGGATAAATTGGGAGATTGGGATTGACATATATACACTATTATATATAAAATGGGTAACTAATAAAGACCTACTGTATAGCACAGGGAACTATACTCAATATTTTATAATAACCTATGTGGGAAAAGAATCTGAGATAGAGATACATAGATATGTAACTGAATCACTTTGCTGTATACTGAAAACTAACACATTATAAATCAACTATACTTCAAAATATAAATTTTTTTAAAAGTAAGGCATTGATGACTTTACTATCACTTTCTACCAAACACTGAACAAAGATATAACATCATCTTTATACAACTGAATCCATAGAATAAAACTGTATTCTGAGATCAGAATTTCATTCACACCAAAATTTGACCAGAACATAAAAAGGCTTTACAGGCCAATACCTCTAACAAACATACATGTAAAATATTTAAACAAAACATTACTTACCCAAATCCAACAGTATATGAAAAGAATAATATGTTGTAACTATGTTGGATTCCTTTCAAGAATGCAAGCTTTAATATTTGAAAAATCAATATAATTCAAATAATAGCATTAAAGATAAAATTTATATTATCATTTCAATTGGTGAATTTTATCAAATGCTTTTCATGCAATAGCCATTTCTAATTAAAACCATTAGCAAACTAGAAATGGAAAGAAACTTCTTTAATTTGATAAATCAACAAAAAATTTACAGCAAATGTCACACTTAATGGCAAAATGTTGAAGCCTTTTCCTTGCAGCATCCCCAGACTCAATGAATACTAACATACAAATGTTTTGCCAATGTAATTTTAATCTTGTCACATCTCCATGAATACATAGCATTATCCCCAATTTATACATTAGAAACTGAGTCTTAGAGGTTCAGTTACTTGGCCATGGTCGAAAAACACATAAATGACTTTATAAATGTGAACTCTATGCCATTACTGCCTCTTTAAATACCAATTACTCAATTCCTTCTATATTATCTATGATATCTACACTATCAACCATTTCTGCCCATTTTACTTTTAAATGGTGCCGCAAATGGATCAAATTCTACCTTCCCATTGCCCCACTCCCATGCTGTTGCCACAACACTATCACAAACTACTCAAGCACAACCTCCCTACTCCACTTTTATTTAACTGTTTTCTTTGTTTTTACATTTTTACTTTGAAATAACTTAAAATTTTCAATAACTTCCAAGAAGAGAACATACTGGTTATCCAGAGTTATCAATTATAAACATTTGCCACACTATACCTCTCTCCAGCAGAGGTGTGGGTTGGTGGTGGCCTGCTGCAGGGTTGGGGGCACTGAGTGTAGCAGTATATGCATGGGACCTTTTGAAGGAGGTCACCATTATCTTCCTTACTTCCACCACAGTTTGGCCCCAGGTAAAGGCTGTATATTGTCACCCTGCTTATTTAACTTATATCCAGAGTACATCATGAGAAATGCTGGGCTGGATGAAGCACACGCTGGAATCAAGATTGCAGGGAGAAATATCAATACTCTCAGATATGCAGGTGACACCAACTTTATGGCAGAAAGTGAAGAAGAATTAAAGAGCCTCTGATGAAAGTGAAAGAGAAGAGTGAAAAAGTTGGCGTAAAGCTCAACATTCAGAAAACAAAGATCATGGCATCTGGTCCCATCACTTCATGGCAAATAGATGGGGAAAGAGGGGAAACAGTGGCAGACTTTTTTGGGGGGGCTCCAAAATCACTGTAGAGGGTAACTGCAGCCATAAAATTAAAAGACACTTACTCTTTGGCAGGGAAGTTATGGCCAACTTAGACAGCATATTAAAAAGCAGAGACATTACTTTGCCAACAAAGGTCCATCTAGTCAAGACTATGGTTTTTCCAGTAGTCATGTATGGTATATGAGAGTTGGACTATAAAGAAAGCTGAGTCCCGAAGAACTGATGCTTTCGAACTGTGGTATTGGAGAAGACTCTTGAGAGTCCCTTGGACTGCAAGATCCAACCAGTCCATCTTAAAGGAGATCAGTCCTGAGAGTTAATTGGAAGGACTGATGTTGAAGCTGAAACTCCAGTACTTTGGCCACCTGATGGAAAGAATTGACTCATTTGAAAAGACCTTGATGCTGGGAAAGATTGAAGGCAGGAGAAGAAGGGGACGACAGAAGACGAGATGATTGCATGGTGTCACAGACTCAATGGACATGAGTTTGGGTAAACTCTGGGAGTTGGTGATGGACAGGGAGGCCTGACATGCTGCAGTCCATGGGGTCACAAAGAGTCAGACACGACTGAGCAACTGAACTGAACTGACCTCTATATCTATAAATATTTCATTGCATGCTTCATAAAGAGCAATATCATACTCTTCTATTACTACTTATTGGGCTTCCCAGGTGGCGCTAATGGTAAAGAATCTGCCTGCTAATGTAGGAGATGTGGGTTTGATCCCTGGGTCAGGAAGATCCCCTGGAGTAGGAAATGGCAACCCACTCCAGTATTCTTGCCTGGAAAATCTCATGGACAGAGGAGCCTGGTGGGCTAGAGTCCATGGCGTCGAAAGAGTTGGACATGACTGAGCACGTGCATACACACACACATTACAAGTTACACAGAATTATCAAAATGAATAAATTTATCATTGATAAAATACTATTATCTAATATAGAGTCCATATTCAAATTCCACCAATTGTCCCAATAATGTCCTTCACAGTTATTTTCCCAGTATAGGATCCAGTCTAGTATCATATTCACATTTAGTTGTCATATCTCCTTATTCTCCTTTAATCTGGAATATTTCCTAAACTGTCTTTATTTTTCATGACACTGACATTTTTGAAGGAAAAAAGGCCAGTTATTTTGTAGAATGTTTCTCAGTTTGAGTTTGTCTAATGTTTTCTCATGAATATACTGGGTTTATGGGGTTTTGGCAAGAACAGCACATAATCAATTTTGTGTCCTTTCTAATGTATCACAACAGGGAACACATGATTTTTTATGTTGTGATGTTAAGTTTGATCAGTTGGCTAAAGTAGTGATTGCCAGGTTCTCTAGTGTAGTGCGATGCCCTTTAAATTGCTCTCCTGGTTTCTGATTTTACTTCCCCAGTCGGAGATCAGCCTGCATTAAAATCTCTGTATTCCTACTCTATGCCCCTATCTTGCCATCTTCTTAGAAAGGCTATCTTGAGTTGTCCCATCTAATTATGTGTCCTCTGTTTTCCTCTATCAAAGAATTTTGTGTTTCCTTCCTATTACTTCTCATAATTTTCAATTATTTTATTTGTGCAATTAATATCACATAGTTTATCTTCTCCTGTGCACGTGTGCTAAGTCACTTCAGTCATGTCCAATTCTTTGTGACCCTATAGACTGTAGCCCACTATGCTTTTCTGTCCATGGGATTCTCCAGGCAAGAATACTAGAGTGGGTTTCTATGCCCTCTTCCAGGGGCTCTTCCTGACCCAGGGATCGAACTCACCTCTTTTATGTCTCCTCTATCTTCTCCTGCTGCTGCTAAGTCACTTCAGTCATGTCCAACTCTGTGTGACCCTATAGACGGCAGCCCACCAGGCTCCCCCGTCCCTGGGATTCTCAAGGCAAGAACACTGGAGTGGGTTGCCATTTCCTTCTCCAATGCATGAAAGTGAGAAGTGAAAGTGAAGTCGCTCAGCTGTGTCTGACTCTCAGTGACCCCATGGACTGTAGCTCACCAGGGTCCTCCGCCCATGGGATTTTCCAGGCAAGAGTACTGGAGTGGGATACCATTATCTTCTCCTTCTGGATTATAAATTCCATAAGAACAAGATCCTTGTTCTATTTAGTTTATTCTTTCATCTCCTGCTCCCTACATAATGCCTGGCATATAAGCAACCAAAAAATAGTGGTTGAGTAATTGAAAAGCTTTAAGGATGGTCAAAAACAGATCAAATTTTACCCTTTAACTAAAGAACTGGCATTTTAAGATACAGCATGGTATAGGAGAAACATTTTGGAGTCATGCAGATGCAGGTTCATATTTGATAAGAATAATTATGTGTGACCTTATATTTTCATCAAAGTGAAATTGGTCATACAGTCAGTTACTTTACTGATTGTGAGGATTAAATTCTTGTTAAGAAACTATAGTTATGCTTAGTGTGTAAAGGAAGCTGCAAGGAAGACGGGGTTAATCTTCTGGGATTAAGAGATATTCAGTCTTTACAAGAAGCACTCTAACATCAAACTGCTTAGGTTGCTGTGTGTCCACAGGTACAGGTGAACTGATTAACTCCCAAAAGAAGTAAAGTCTTTCATAGTCAACTCTTCCCACTTTCACACTCAGCTCTTTTTTATAATTTTTAAATAACGTTTTTACACTCAGTTTTACTCTGTACCAAGCCCTGTGGAAAGCTAATGGACAGGAAAGGAATGGAAAGGAATGGACAGGATTCTACCTCACTTCTAAGAAGCACTCCCATAACGAAAGTCAGTTTTTCCCAACTGGTAAGTATATGTTCATTGATTGTACCTTCTCTGTACACTCTGTCACTCCATTATATCCCTTATTTTAGGCAGTTTTGTATTCATTATATATCTATGTGCCTGAGCTTAGCTCCTCCTAGATTTTTTCAGAATATTAGTAATAATAATAAATAATATTGTTAGCAGCAAAAATTACTATATTTCATTCAAACTAAGATGCCATTGATTTTGACACACCAATATTTTACATACCACAAAGAAAACAGAAGTGCCACCAAGTAAATAACAGTACATCACTGATAGGTAAGATTTGTCCTGATTTCAGAAATATTAAAATATGGGGAGAAAATGTGCTTCTTAAAACTAAAGAAACATGGTCTATATCAAGCACTGTTGTGAGCACTGTATTTTTATTAAATTATTTAAGCTGCATAACAACCCTCTGAGTGAGGTATACTTTCCTACCTCTTGATCAGTTCTCTCTGATCTTCAGTTCAGTTGCTCATTCGTGTCTGACTCTTTGCAACCCCATGGACTGCAGCATGTCAGGCCTCTCTGTCCATCACCAACTCCCAGAGTTTACCCAAACTCATGTCCATTGAGTCGGTGATGCCATCCAACCATTTCATCCTCTGTCGTCCCCTTCTCCTCCTGCCCTCAATCTTTCCCAGCATCAGGGTCTTTTCAAATGTCAGCTCTTCACATCAGGTGGCCAAAGTATTGGAATTTCAGCTTCAACATCAGTCCTTCCAGTGAACACCCAGGACTGATCTCCTTTATCTTCTAAATATCTCTCTACTCTACTCACTTCGGCAGCACATATACTAAAATTGGAATGATACAGAGAAGATTAGCATGGCCCCTGCGCAAGGATGACATGCAAATTCGTGAAGCATTCCATATTTTTTCAGGCCAGAGAAGAAAATGGCAACCCACTCCAGTACTCTTGCCTGGAAAATCCCATGGACGGAGGAGCCTGGTAGGCTGCAGTCCATGGGGTCACTAAGGGTTGGACACAACTGAGCGACTTCACTTTTACTACTCACTTTTCTCCATCCCCTCTGAAACTGCCATGGAGTGAGACCCAATGCTATTTCTCTATCACCTAATTCTCCCTCCATATCTACTTTTGACTTCCTTGAAAGCTAATTCATTCTCTGCTGTCAGAATTACCTTAGAAAAGGCAAATTTTATCATGTCTTTCCTTGTTTAAACCTTGGAAGCTGTCAGTTTTCATTTCAATCCCAAAGAAGAGCAATGCCAAAAAATGTTCAAACTACCATACATTTGAACTCATTTCACATGCTAGCAAGGTTATGCTCAAAATCCTTCAAGCTAGGTTTCAGCAATACGTGAACTGAGAACTTCCAGATGTACAAGCTGGGTTTAGAAGAGGCAGAGGAACCAGAGATCAAATTGTCAAGATTCATGGGATCCCAGAGAAAGCCAGGGAGTTCCAGAAAAACATCTACTTCTGCTTCACTGACTATGCTAAAGCCTTTGATGGTGCAGATCACAACAAACTGTGGAAAATTCTTAAGGAGATAGGAGTACCAGATCACTTTACCTGTTTCCTGCCAAACCTGTATGTGAGTCAAGAAGCAACAGTTAAAACTGGACATGGAATAACAGACTCATTCAAAATTGGGAAAGGTGTACAATGCTATATATTGTCACCCTGCTTATTTAACTTATATGCAGAATACATCACGCAAAATGCCAGGCTAGATGAATTATGAGCTAGAATCAAGATTGCCAGGAGAAATAACAACAACTTCAGATATGCAGATGATACCACTCTAATGGCAGAAAGTGAAGATGAACTAAAGAGTCTCTTGAGGAGGGTGAAAGAAGAAAGTGAAAAACCTGACTTGAAGCTCAACATTCAAAAAACTAAGATCACAGCATCTGGTCCTATCATTTCATGGTAAATAGAAGGGGAAAAAGTGGAAGCAGTGACAGACTTTATTTTCTTGGGCTCCAAAATCACTGCAGATGGTGACTGCAGCCATGAAATTAAAAGATGCTTGCTCCTTGGAAGGAAAGCTATGACAAACCTAGACAGCAAAGACATCACTTTGCTAGCAAATCTCCTTCTAGTCAAAGCTATGGTTTTTCCAGTAGTCATGTATGGATGGAAGAGTTGGACCATAAAGAAGGCTGAACACTGAAGAACTGATGACTTCAAGCTGTGGTGCTGGAGGAGACTCTTGAGAGTTACTTAGATAGCAAGGAGATCAAGCCAGACAATCCTAAAGGAAATCAACGCTGAATAGTCTTTGGAAGGACTGATGCTGAAGCTGCAAAACTTTGGCCATGTGATGCGAAGAACCGACTCACTGGAAAAGACCCTGATGCTGGGAAAGATAGAAGGCAGGAGGAGAAGGGGGAGACAGAGGATAAGATGGCTGGATGGCATCAATGACCCAATGGACATGAGTTTGAGCAGACTCCAGGAGATAGTGAAGGAAAGGGAAACCTAGTGTGCTGCAGTCCATGAGATCACAAAGAGTCAGCACAACGTAGCAACTGAAGAACAACAACAAGTATTCTAAGAGTTCACTAACTCATATCCCCTTCCAACTCAGAACTCAGACTAAAAAACATGCACCTTGCCAACTGTGGTGTCCTGCCTCTCATCCAAAGAGCTACTCTCAGTAGAGGTCCCTGGGGCTGCAGGCAGGCAGATGAAGGATTGGAAGATTTGTAGTCTGTCCCTAAGATGCAGGATTTACAAACAGGAATATGCAATGCACACTGTTTGGCCAACCTCCCTGTATTTAAAAATGGGAAATTTGGAGACTGGACACAAAAACATGAAGGTTATCTTTATATTCATCAATTTCAGCTTCCAGCTGCCACTCAGCAAATAACTAGGAGCATTATAGCATGGTTATGGCCCAGGATCCCCAAATACTTCTGAGACTATGCCACTTATTGATATATCTGAAGAGGCATTCAGAAAGGAGAGGGAAATCGCTCCCACAGTAGAGAGGAGACTGAGTTCTAAGACTACTTTTTTCTGTTGGGGTATTAATGCAGCTAAAATGCCACTTATGACAATGAGATACTTTTTGCAAACACATGGCATAAATACACCCATTCCAGAAGAGCAAGACAGTTTCTTTCTCAAAATTGAGAAAAATGGATTGAAAAGCAGTGGTCACCAACGTTTTTGGCACCAGGGCTTGGTTTCATGCAAGAAAATTTTTTCATTGGGGGGGGGTGGGGTTATTCAAGCAGAGAGCACATTGCTGCTGCTGCTGCTGCTGCTGCTAAGTCGCTTCAGTCGTGTCTGACTCTGTGCGACCCCATCGACGGAAGCCCACCAGGCTCCCACGTCCCTGGGATTCTCCAGGCAAGAACACCGGAGTGGGTTGCCATTTCCTTCTCCAATGTATGAAAGCGAAAAGTGAAAGGGAAGTCGCTCAGTCGTGTCCGACTCTGCGACCCCAGGGACTGCAGCCCACCAGACTCCTCCATCCATGGGATTTTCTAGGCAAGAGTACTGGAATGGGGTGCCATTGCCTTCTCCGAGAAAGCCCATTACATATTATATTTATTATGTCCCCACTGATCTGATAGAAGGCGGAGCTCAGGCTATAATTAGAGAGATAGGGGAGAGAGAAGGGTGTGGCTGTAAATGGAGGCGAAGAAGCTTAGATTTCCCGTGGCTGCTTACCCGCTGCTATGCAGCGTGGGTTCCTACCTTGCCAGGAATAGGTGCCTGTCCATAGCCTGGAGGCTGGGGACCCCTGAAGAAAGGAATCAGGGTGAAACAATACAGACGGCTTTACGGAAGGCGGTCTTCGGGTGCTGCTCCAAGTTGAGTGCCTTCTGGTTGGACGCCATGCAGTCCTCATACATGATGGCGCCGCCCTTCTCCTCCCACCAGCGACACAAGAAGTCCATCATAGAGTGTTCACATAAGTAGGGCACCCAGGACAGCACCACAACCTGCCCGCTTGCGTCTCCAGCAGGTTTGGCACCACCTCCTCAAGGCCAACCACTTAGATGGATTTGTTGTTCGCCACGCTGGGCAGGACGTTCATTTGGGGGGTGGGGGGAGGAGGGACTTAAAGCGGTGGTTACTCCCATGCAAGCTTGGCTGCCACCTGCCGGCTGACTGCAAAATCAGCAGAAGTGACCATGGAGGTATGCTGATGAGGGTGCAGTTGGCCTGAGCAGAGGTGGCTGTTGTATAGGGATGGTGAGGAGGGCTGTGGGATATTGACAAGTGGACTAGCGTTGGTGACATTGGAGACACAGAGAGGCCCTGCTGGATCCTCTGTCCCTGAATGGGCACGGATGCCTGGGGAGCCAGCAAAGACTCACTGTGGCCCACCCTGGAATGTTGTTTCTTGTGGATTTGCTGTCACCTTTCTGACGAGCAGGTGCCCTATGGTCCTAACTACAAGGACATCTGTGCCCACAGTGGACCCAGGGGTCTTGGGTTGTCACGACCACAGCATCTGAATCAAAGAGGTCTGAAGCAATGGCTTGCCAGAAAGAATGATCTGGGTGCCCTGTACAAGTAGAGGAGGGGTAGTCAGGGAACTCTCAGTAGAACCTCCTTTCCTCCCCCCCCCCCATATTTGTAAACATTTTGTTTTATTTTAATTAATTTATTTTAATTGGAGGCTAATTACTTTACAATATTGTGGTGGTTTTGCCACGGGTGTACTTGTGTCCCCTCATCCTGAAACCCCCTCCCACCTCCCTCCCCATCCCATCCCTCAGGGTCGTCCCAGTGCAATGGCCCTGAGCACCCTGTCTCATGCATCAGACTTGGACTGGCGATCTATTTCACATATGATAATATACATGTTTCAATGCTATTCTCTCATATCATGCCACCCTCGCCTTCTCCCATAGAGTCCAAAAGTCTGTTATGTCTGTGTCTCTTTTGCTGTTTTACATATAGGGTCGTTGTTACCATCTTTCTAAATTCTATATATATGCATTAATATACTGTATTGGTGTTTCTCTTTCTGACTTCACTCTGTGTAATAGGCTCCAGGTTCATCCAGTTCATTAGAACTGACTCAAATGTGTTCTTCTTTAAAGCTGAGTAATATTCCATTGTGTATATGTACCACAACTTCCTTATCCATTTGTCTGCCGATGGACATCTAGGTTGCTTCCATGTCCTAACTATTGTAAATAGTGCTGCGATGAACATTGGGGTACATGTGTCTCTCTCAATTCTGGTTTCCTCCGTGTGTATGCCCAGCAGTGGAATTGCTGGGTAGTATGGCAGTTCTATTTCTAGTATTTTAAGGAATCTCCACACTGTTCTCCACAGTGGCTATACCAGTCTGCATTCTCACCAACAGTGTAAGAGGGTTCCCTTTTCTCCAAATCCTCTCCAGCCTTTATTGTTTTTAGTGTTTTTGATGGCAGGCATTCTGATTGGCCGGCATGAGATGGTACCTCATTGTGGTTTTGATTTGCATTTCTCTGATAATGAATGATGTTAAGCATCTTTTCATGTGTTTATTAGCCATCTGCATGTGTTCTTTGCAGAAATATCTGTTTGGTTCTTGGTTTCCTTTTATATTTTACTCTGTTATAACTTTTTCAATAAAATTAGTTTTGCTTCTTCTAATCTTAACTCTAGTTTTAATCACTTAATCATCCGTTTTCGTTCTGCAGGACAGCTTTTCATGAAGGCCTCATGGTCTGCTTCAAGGCATTCTGCATCAGCCTCTTCACCCTCAGGCTCACAGGCTACTAGTCCAGGCAGCACGATCACATTAAGCAAAGGGGTTCTCCTCTTGGACTTAATGGCACTGTGTGTAGTTCACATGTTCATGGGCACATCACCCACCTGCTCTTCATCTATGCCCAGGGCGATCACCTCTGCACCCTCAGCAACATTTGGGCTGGCCCTGTTCCCAGCTCAGGCATCCCTCCCATGTCTCCGTCAGTTTAAATTTGAAGCCAATACTCTCTTCTCCCTTTTATTTTCTTGTTCTCCATATTGCCCTCTGCTGGGTGCCATTCAAGTGTTTGTTTCTGACTCCATGTTGGGCGTTTTCAGCTATTCTGAACTCTTTGCAACCCTGGGATAAATCCCACTTGATCATGGTGTATGATCCTTTAATGTATTGTTAATTTAATTATATACATTTATATCGTATTATTGGCCTCCAAGGTTTGTGTGGTGGTAAAGAATCTGCCTGCCAAAGCAGAAGACACTTCAATCCCTGGGTCAGGAAGATCCTCTGGAGGCGGAAATGGCAACCCACTCCAGCATTCTTGACTGGGAAATCCCACAGACAGAGGAGCCTGGCAGGCTATAGTCCATAGGGTCACAAAAGAGTTGGACATGACTGCAGCAAGTGAGCACATATTCTATTATGGCAAAGGTGAAAACACCACCTTTGCCACAACAGCAACCAGAAAAATTTACTCCAAAAATGAATCAGTACAAAACAAGTCTGTTTCAGAATTTAAGAAAAGTACAGAAAAAGAAGACTTTACATGAATTTTTAAACCCTATTTTAAAATATAAAGGAAATAAATCCATCATTGGCCACACAGCCCCAGTCTGTCACCCCCTCCCACCAAGGAGCACCATTGAGACATCTGGGTCCTGGACCACACCCAGATTTGCTGGTTTGACTAACTGGTGTCCATTCTTGTATTTTACGTGTCTAGCTGGGCATCCAACTCCTCTATAAAAAATTGCTGCTTTGAATTCCCGACAATGCATCTGCCTCTACCCCAGGTCTGACTCCGTAGTGGATCCATTTCTTCTACTTTAACCTTTGTGCTTTACTGCTTTCACTACAAGTTAATCACTAAAAGGATATTGCCTATAGCTTAAAGTATACATAATGGCTCATCTCCAACATCTCTGCCTCCCGTGCCTGAGTGTTAAGTTAAAATACCTTTGTTTACACTCACAGGAAATATCCTGACAAGGCACACCAGTGAATGACTACAGAAAAGAAGAAATGAACATATTCTCTTTGGAGTCTAGCTGGAACTAGGAAATATTTACAACAACTCATCATCTTTCCTACTTTACCACCTCACCTCTCCCTCTTTGATCTATTAAAAAAAAGAAAAAGCACCTAACCCTCACAGGATGGTTCTTTGGGATACTAGTCAACCATCTTCCTGGTTTGCTGGCTTTTGAAATAAGGCAGCTCTTCCTTCCCCTAACAGCTCTTCTCTCGATTTACTGTCTTGTGTAATGGTGAACAGTAAGAACTTGGATTCAGCAACACTGGTGCCACTACTGCCACTGAAACTTCTCAAAGCATGGTTTCTAGTTATCCATCTAATTTACACTCTGCACAGATCTGTGCTTCATGTCAATCTGTGAGGCAATAAGCTGAATGTTCCTGGGGCAGCCATCCAAAGGGACACCACTGTACAGTTTCATAGCTTTTAGTGGATCTGCATTCCACTCAAAGAGCACTTCAGCTATTCGGAAACTATGGGTGGTATGGAGCAGCCACCTTCTTTAGAATTCCAAATTCTGCTATGGGTTTTTGAGGATTAGCAGTGGGACCCTCCAAAATCTGATGGTGTCAAATGTCCACATTTGCTGGTGTTAAATGTTCCAATTTGACACCAGCAATTCACCAGTATCCACACCAGCACCACCTTCAAATCTCTGTCCAAAAGGTCACAATGCCATTTGTCAGGAAGTTGTTTTGGCCTGCTATAGGTCACTGGCTGGTTCCTACTGCCACCGCCTGCTGGGGGCAGGTGACGACCAGCTGGATTGTGGATGGATCCACTACCTGGTTTCACTTTTAGAGTAGCTTACACTCCACCACACCAGGGCTAATGCCCAGAAGATGCCAGTGGACTCCCTAGGGTCACTCCAGATGCAGCAGTGCACAGCCAGTGATACTGGGCAGATTCTGCTGGGTCTGCCTTTGTTCAGTCCAGACATGGATATGATGCTCGGTGGATTCCAATGGGTCCCTGCCTTGTTTCACTCTAGAGATGGCCAATCTAGCCCTGCTGCAAGGGCTGCTCATTTGGCTGCTATGGAAGCATCCAGGGTATGGCCCCTGTCACGGCAGCCTCAGCAGGTCTGATTCAGCTAAATGATGTCACCTAGACCTCAGTCAGGGCGAGTGGGGAATTGGCGTCAGCTAGAGCCTATGAGTCCATGAACATTGATGTGTCACTTCTGATGTTCTTTGGGTTTTTACAGTGCAGTCTCGCCCCGTGGCTGCTAGATATACTCCTAGCCAGTTGTGGGTATGGGGTGGGGCAGCAAGTCTGCCCTCAATGTGAAAGTTGCTCAGTCCTGTCCGACTCTTCACAACCCCATGGACTATACAATCCACAGAACTCTCCAGGCTAGAATACTAGAGTAAGTAGCCTTTCCCTTCGAATCAGGATCTCCTGCATTTCAGGCAGATTTTTTTACCAACTGCCCTCAATAGACACAGACAAAGCTTTTGATAAAATTCAACATCCATTTATGATAAGAAATCTCCATAAAGCCAGCAAAGAAGCAACATACCTCAACATAATAAAGGCCATATATGACCAACCAGCAAACATCATAGTTCAGTTCAGTTCAGTTCAGTCACTCAGTCATGTCCAACTCTTTGCGACCCCATGAATCATAGCACGCCAGGCCTCCCTGTCCATCACCATCTCCTGGAGTTCACTCAGACTCATGTCCATCGAGTCCGTGATGCCATCCAGCCATCTCATCCTCGGTCGTCTCCTTCTCCTCCTGCCCCCAATCACTCCCAGCATCAGAGTCTTTTCCAATGAGTCAACTCTTCACATGAGGTGGCCAAAGTATTGGAGTTTCAGCTTTAGCATCATCCCTTCCAAAGAAATCCCAGGGTTGATCTCCTTCAGAATGGACTGGTTGGATCTCCTTGCAGTCCAAGGGACTCTCAAGAGTCTTCTCCAACACCACAGTTCAAAAGCATCAATTCTTCGGTGCTCAGCCTTCTTCACAGTCCAACTATCACATCCATACATGACCACTGGAAAAACCATAGCCTTGACTAGACGGACCTTAGTCGGCAAAGTAATGTCTCTGCTTTTGAATATGCTATCTAGGTTGGTCATAACTTTTCTTCCAAGGAGTAAGCGTCTTTTAATTTCATGGCTGCAGTCGCCGTCTGCAGTGATTTTGGAGCCCAAAAAAATAAAGTCTGACACTGTTTCCATTGTTTCCCCATCTATTTCCCATGAAGTGATGGGACTGGTTGCCATGATCTTCGTTTTCTGAATGCTGAGCTTTAGGCCAACTTTTTCACTTTCCTCTTTCACTTTCATCAAGAGGCTTTTTAGTTCCTCTTCACTTTCTGCCATAAGGGTGGTATCATCTGCATATCTGAGGTTATTGATATTTCTCCTGGCAGTCTTGATTCCAGCTTGTGTTTCTTCCAGTCCAGCGTTTCTCATGATGTACTCTGTATATCAGTTAAATAAGCAGGGTGACAATATACGGCCTTGATGTACTCCTTTTCCTATTTGGAACCAGTCTGTTGTTCCATGTCCAGTTCTAACTGTTGCTTCCTGACCTGCATACAGATTTCTCAAGAGGCAGGTCAGGTGGTCTGGTATTCCCATCTCTCTCAGAATTTTCCACAGTTTATTGTGATCCACACAGTCAAAGCCTTTGGCATAGTCAATAGAGCAGAAATAGATGTTTTTCTGGAACTCTCTTGCTTTTTCCATGATCCAGCAGATGTTGGCAATTTGATCTCTGGTGCCTCTGCCTTTCTAAAACCAGCTTGAACATCAGGGAGTTCACGGTTCACGTATTGCTGAAGCCTGGCTTGGAGAATTTTGAGCATTAGTTTACTAGCATGTGAGATGAGTGCAATTGTGCGGTAGTTTGAGCATTCTTTGGCATTGCCTTTCTTTGGGATTGGATGAAAACTGACCTTTTCCAGTCCTGTGGCCACTGCTGAGTTTTCCAAATTTGCTGGCATATTGAGTGCAGCACTTTCACAGCATCATCTTTCAGGATTTGAAGCAGCTCAATTGGAATTCCATCACCTCCACTAGCTTTGTTCGTAGTGATGCTTTCTAAGGCCCATTTGACTTCACATTCCAAGATGTCTGGTTCTAGATTAGAGATCACATCATCATGACTATCTGAGTCGTGAAGATCTTTTTTGTACAGTTCTTCCGTGTATTCTTGCCACCTCTTCTTAATATCTTCTGCTTCTGTAAGGTCCATACGATTTCTGTCCTTTATCGAGCCCATCTTTGCATGAAACGTTCCCTTGGTATCTCTAATTATCTTGAAGAGATCTCTAGTCTTTCCCATTCTGTTGTTTTCCTCTATTTCTTTGCATTGATCACTCAAGAAGGCTTTCTTATCTCTTCTTGCTATTCTCTGGAACTCTGCATTCAGATGGGTATATCTTTCCTTTTCTCCTTTGCTTTTCACCTCTCTTCTCTTCACAGCTATTTGTAAAGCCTCCCCAGACAGCCATTGTGCTTTTTTGCATTTCTTTTCCATGGGGATGGTCTTGATCCCTGTCTCCTGCACAATGTCACGAACTGCATTCCATAGTTCATCAGGCACTCTATCTATCAGATCTAGTCCCTTAAATCTATTTCTCACTTCCACTGTATAATCATAAGGGATTTGATTTAAGTCATACCTGAATGGTCTAGCGGTTTTCCCTACTTTCTTCAATTTAAGTCTGAATTTGGCAATAACGAGCTCATGATCTGAGCCACAGTCAGCTCCTGGTCTTGTTTTTGCTGACTGTATAGACTTCTCCATCTTTGGCTGCAAAGAATATAATCAGTCTGATTTCGGTGTTGACCATCTGGTGATGTCCATGTGTAGAGTCTTCTCTTGTGTTGTTGGAAGAGGGTGTTTGGTATGACCAGTGCATTTTCTTGGCATCATATACAATGGTGAAAAACTGAAGGCATTTCCTCTAAGATCAGGAATAAGACAAGGATTGCCATTCTCCCAACATGGACCTGGTGACTGACTTTTCTCATATTCCTAGTGTCTCTTCCACCTAGCTTCACAAAAATTCTCTCCTGCTGAGGTAACCATTGCTGCCCATCTGTCCTACAGAAATTTCTTTACTATCAGTCTGGAGCCCCAGTTTTAGGCAAGGCCAATATTCCTGCCTTCACAGTCAAAAATATCTGCTTGCCTCACCCAACCTGAGTGGGTCCATGCCTCCATTGCTTCACAAGTGAAAGTGATACCCATATACTGATATATTAATGTTAGAACCTATGATTACAGATTAAGGATGGAAAACTAATCAGTAAAAACTCTTTATAACCATGGTCTCAAACAGTGAGTAGTCACTTTTTTGGGGGAAAAAAAAAAAAAAAACATTAGCAGACATCTAAATGGAAATAAATTTGAGCAAACTCCAGGAAATAGTGAAGGGAAGATAATGACACCTGGAATGCTGCAGTCCATGAGGTCACAAAAACTTTGCCATGACTGAACAACAAGCCATCTAAAAATTCCAAGGGATCATCATGTCAAGTTAGCACTGTAGGTTCACATGGGAAAAACATCCTGCCTAAGCTCCAAACATAAAATATAGTAATGACAGCTAAATCACAAAACATACTTTTAAAATAAAAATATAGCCATAATCACTTAAAAGAGTAAATAAGAGAAAAGAGGAACATGTTCATAGAGCTGAAACAACAAAAAAAGAAACTTAGCAACAGAGGAGACTAAAGTCACTTACCTACTAGGAAACACACAGAGGCATCTAGGAGTTCAACTCCTATGGGGGTAACATAAACCAACAGTATTGAATGTGTGGCAGTATAGTGAAGTTAGGTCATGACAGGAAATCATGAGGTGAAGCAGGGATTTCCTGTTTATGCATAGTGACGTTTAATATGCTATGATGACTGTAGCAGCTCAGCTTGGCAACTAGGGTATTGTCAAAGTGGTAGGAAGTACTAGAAATAGCTATCAAACCAAGACTTGCATTACACCACCCACTGGCTTGAAAATTAGACCTTTGATATTCTCATGGAACAATAAATAGCTCAAGCTACCAACATAAGAACTGGTCCTGAACTGGGGATTGAGCAAATAAAACATAATCCAGCAAGAATTAAAAGGGATAAGAAAAGCAGACAGAATAACTATGATTTTCCCTATTTATGGTAAACTTGTAACAAGTTAAAATTCTAAGACTACAAAAGCAATCTTGAAAATAAAGTAAACAAATTCAACAAATATGAGGTTACAGTCTCAGAGAAATAATATAATTTGAAAAAGGACTTGAAAATAAATGCCTAGCATCCACAAAGAACTGAAGGATTAAGGTTATAAAAAGCAAGAACAAGAGTTTATTAAAAATTGTGAATCAAAAATGGTAGATGTTAAAGAAAAATAGAAATCTTATAAATCAAGGCTGTAAACTCTGAAATAAAAGCTCAAAAGATAGCATAAGCTCTTGATTGGGTATGGCCAAAGAAAAAATTTGAGAAACAGACTCAGAATGAAACACCAAGAGACAAAAGAAATTGATACAATAAAAGGGAAGTTAAAAGACCTAGAGAACAGATTTAGAAACTCCAGCCAAGACTAATGGCATGATTCCAGATGTAGAAAGTGTTGAGTATAGAACAATGATGATTGCAAATAAATAAGTAAATAAATAAAATCTTATACAAATTTAAACCACTGTATAATAGTGGTGGCACAAGGAAGCCACTTGCATGTATACTAAACTAAAAGAGTTGACCACCTACTGACTTCAAAAGGAAATAAATAACTATTAAGAAATAACTATATAGAAATACACAAGAACTTATAAACCATAATATTTTTTTTAATACTAAGAGTTCTTCCGATTAAAACAGCCAAACATAAGCACTTGCTCTTGCTTTGTTCTGAGGCCTTAACAGTGGGAGTAAAAGGATTAATTTTAATTCACAAACCAGCAAGGACAAAGATACAGGGAGATATGACAAAAAAACATTTCACAAGACACCTTCAACCTTATTTGCTATCCAGAATATAAGAAATTAGATTTGCATCTTCCAAGGAAGATGTTGACTGCAGCCATGAAATTAAAAGACGCTTGCTCCTTGGAAGAAAAGTTACGACCCAACCTAGACAGCATATTAAAAAGCAGAGACATTACTTTACCAACAAAGGTCTGTCTAGTCAAAGCTATGGGTTTTCCAATAGTCATGTGTGGATGTGAGAGTTGGACTACAAAGAAAGCTGGGTGCCGAAGAATTGATGTTTTTGAATTGTGGTGTTGGAGAAGACTCTTGAAAATCCCTTGGACTGTAAGGAGATCCAACTAGTCAATCCTAAAGGAGATCGGTCCTGAATATTCATTGGAAGGACTGATGTTGAAGCTGAAACTCCAATACTTTGGCCACCTGATGCGAAGAACTGACTCATTCGAAAAGACTCTGATGCTGGGAAAGATTGAAGGCAGGAGGAGAAGGGGATGACAAAGGATGAGACGGTTGGATGGCATCACTGACCTGATGGACATGAGTTTGAGTAGGTTCTTTGAGTTGGCGATGGACAGGGAAGCCTGGCATGCTGCAGTCCATGGGGTTGCAAAGAGTCATACACGATTGAGCAACTTAACTGAACTGAAGGATAAATTTCTGTTGAATCTTCTCAGTACAAGAGAAAAGACCAAAAAACTTTGACATCATAATTCTCAACAAAACAACCTCAGCAGATACTAAACCTCCTCACTTAGCATTCCCAATCAGTTTTCAAATAGAAGGAAACAGTCAAGGAACAGAAGACCCATGAAGAAAGCCTCTGACATAAAATATAAACAAAACAAATATTTTAAAATATTAATTTCAACCAAGAAGGGCCTATTGTATAGCACAAGAAACTCTGCTAAACGTTATGTGGTGGGCTTGATGGGAGAGGAATTTGGGAGAGAATGGATACATATTTATGTATGGCTGAAACCCTCTGCTGCCCACCTGAAACTGTCACAATACTGTTAATCAACTATATCTCAATACAAAATAGAAAGCTTTTTAAAAATGAAAATAAATTTCAAGAGAAAAGACTCTAAAGATAAAAGCACAAAAATTATGTCATTAATATCACTGGAGATAGCAGATAAGATTTTGCATTCAGGAAAAAGAAAGAACAAGTTTCTGTAAGAAAAGAAAATTCAAAGAATAGTTTTTAAAAACATTAGAAATTAAAATCATGATAGAGGAAATAAAACACTCAATAGAGGGACTGGTTGATAATGTTGAAGATATCCTCTGAAATATAGACATAGACAAGAAGATAGAAGACAAAAAAAATGTTAAGAAATTATAAAAACCAGCTTTGGAAAGGCAACATTTAAATTGTAGGAGGGAAGGAGAGACATCGATAGAGATGGGGGGGCGGCGGGTGGCAGGAAGTACTTCACCAATACAATAATTCAAAAAAAAATCTCTGAAGGGAAGAGCAAATGGAGCTCTCAGTACAGTGGATGAAAATAGATCCACAAGAAAACAGCATCATCAGAACACTAGAGATGAAAGAATATGAGAAAGAGATACAAAGTATAAATGTTCACAATCAGGATGGACTCATACTTCTTAACAGCGATTTTGGAAGCTACAAGGGAGTAGAACAACCTTCTGAGGGAAATAAATTATTCCAGGATGACAGTTGTGAACAAAGCCAAGTGAGAAACCAGTTAGATTGTAGTAGGACAGAAAAGTCAAGGAGCAATTTAAAGATGATAATAAAAATAAAGTAGTGGTGCTAGTGGTAAAGAACCCACCTGCCAATGCAGGAGACATAAGAGATGTGGGTTTGATCCCTGGGTGGGGAAGATCCCCTAGAGAAGGGCATGGCAACCCACTCCAGTATTCTTGCCTTGAGAATCCCATGGACAGAAGAGTCTGGCAGGCTACCATCCATAGGGTCACTAAGAGTTGGACACAGCTGAAGTGACTTAGCATACCCATATCATGTATGTCTGAATTACTGAGAAGAAATGTAGACAACTGACAGTGTGAACTTAGACTGGTGGTGATAACATGGAAAATAAGCATATTTTTAAAATATAATAATTCCAAGGAAAACAAAACAAAAATGTGTGCATCCTGTGACTGTGTTAGGTTACATGGCAAAGTGGGATCAAGGTAGCAGATGGAATTAAGGTTGCTAGTTAGCGGTCTGGCATCACTAACTCGATGGACGTGAGTCTGAGTGGACTCCGGGAGTTGGTGATGGACAGGGAGGCCTGGCGTGCTGCAATTCATGGGGTCGCAAAGAGTCGGACACGACTGAGTGACTGAACTCAACTGAACTAAAATAGGTAGATTGTTCCGACTATCTGGGTGGGCCCAATATAATCACAAAGGTTTTTAAAAGTAGAAGCAGGAGGCAGAAGAGTCAGGGTCAGAGTAATGCGATGTAAAAAAGACATTGCTGACTTTAAGAAGAAGGAAGGGGCCATGAACCAAGGAATGTAGTGGCCTCCAGAGGCTGGAAAATGCAAGGAGATGAATACTCCCCCAGACTCTCCAGAAAGGAACACAGCCTTGCAAACACCTTGATTTTAGCCCAGGAAAACCTTCAGAATTGTAAGAAGATAAATTTGTGTTGTTTTGACCCATTAAGTATTTGGTAATTTATAATTCAGCAATAGAAAACTAACACTTGGGGCTTCCCTGGTGGCCCAGACAGTAAAGAATCTACTTGCTATGCAGGAGACTTGGGTTCGATTCCTCGGTTGGGAATATCCCCTGGAGAAGGAAATGGTAACACACTCTAGTATTCTTACCTGGGAAATCCCATGGACAGAGGAGCCTGATAGGCTACGGTCCATGGAGTCACAAAGAGTTAGTCATCATTTAGAGACTAAACAGCAACAGCAGCAATAAGGGAACTGGCACCAGTCAACAATATTAAGAATGAACAAGGAGGCAAAAGTATAGATAAAAGAAAATAAAAATATTACTAGAGCAGTAGGGGGAAAACATTATGCCAATAGATTAAAATTAATAGAAGAGTAGGTACAGCTTTGGAGAAGGCAATGGCACCCCACTCCAGTACTCTTGCCTGGGAAATCCATGGATGGAGGAGCCTGGTAGGCTGCAGTCCATGGGGTCGCTAAGAGTCAGACATGACTGAGCGACTTCAGTTTCACTTCTCACTTTCATGCATTGGAGAAGGAAATGGCAACCCACTCCAGTGTTCTTGCCTGGAGAATCCCAGGGATGGTGGAGCCTGGTGGGCTGCTGTCTATGGGGTCGCACAGAGTCAGACATGACTTAGCAGCAGCAGCAGCAGGTATAGCTTTAAGAGCTTCCCTGGTAGCTCAGAATGTAAAGAATCCGCCTGCAATACAGGAGATCTGGATTTGATCCCTGGTTTGGGAAAATCCCCTGGAGAAGGGAATGGCAACCCACTCCAGTATTCTTGCCTGGAGAAGTCCATGGACAGAGGAGACTGGCAGGCTACAGTCCATGGGGTTGCAAAGAGTTGGATACAATTGAAGTGACTACCACTTTCACTTTTCACCATATCAACAAACTTTAAATGATTACTTCAATCAATACAGAAGAGGTATTTGAAAAAAATCCAGCATATATGCATCATAAATCCATCAGCAAACTATTGATAGAAAAGAATTCTCTCAAATTTATAAATGACATGTAAGAAAAATCTAAAACTGACTGCACAGTGAATGGTAAATGGCTGAATATTTCTCCCAATAAAATCAGGAGAAAGGCAAGGAGCTCTGCTCTGACCATTTCAATTCAACATTCTACTAGAGGCCCTATCCAGTTCAAATACAGCAAAAACAAAACAAAATAAGAAAAAATATACAAATTAGAAAAGAGGAAATAAAACTGTCATTATTCCTAGATAACATAATTATCTACATAGAAAATCCCAAAACTCTTTTTAAAAAAAAAAAAAAGCTACTAGAATAATTGAGTCTTTTAAGGTCATACAATACAAGCTCAATATATAAAAATTAACTGTATTTATGTATACTAACAATAAATGTTGAAAAATTGTCAGGGAGGAGTTCAAGATGGCAGAGTAGAAGAACATAGAGTTCATCTCCCCCTACAAGTACATCAAAAATACATCTAAATGTGGAACAGTTCTCACAGAATACCAACTGAAAGTGGGCAGAAGAGCTCATGCAACTAAAGCTGCAAGAAAGAACCTCACATAACTGGGCAGGACTAAAGGAGGAAAAAAAAAGAAATGAAGAAAATGAAGATAAGACCTGCACCCCTAAGAAAAAGCCAAGAATGAGGAAAGAAAGATTAGCTCACCTTGGGAACCTCCTTCACTGTCTAGTAGATTAGCCAGGTATAGGGAGGTGCAGGGGCCTTGAATTTGCCTAGCAGAATGTACATGGGCTGACTTGCTGCCAAGCAGGATGAGGGACTAGTACTGATACCAGAAGGTAAAGAAAGAGAAAATGGAATAAAAAATATATTTGAAGAAATTATGGCTGCAAACTTCCCAAACCTAAAAAAGGAAATAGATATCTAGGAATAGGAAGTACAAAGGGTCCCCAGCAAGATGAACCCAAACAAACCCACCCTGAGATATATCAAAATTAAAGTGGCAAAGTTCAAGATAAAGAGAGGATTCTAAAGGCAGTGAAAGAAAAACAGACAATCAGTAAAAAGGGAATCCCCATAAGGTTGTTAGTACTTTCCTGGTGGCTCAGTGGTAAGAATTCACCTGCCAACACCAGAGATACAGGTTCGACCCCTGGGTCAGGAAGATCCCATAGAGAAGGAAATGGCAACCCACATCAGTATTCTTGCCTGGAAAATCCCATGGACAGAGGAGCCAGGTGGGCCACAGTTCATGGGATTGCAAGAGTCGGACATGATTTAGTGACTAAACAATGACAACAACATAGGGTTACCAGCTGATTCCTCTGCAGAAACTTTGCAGGCCAGAAGGGAGTAGCAAAATATATTCAAAGTCCTGAAATGGAAAAATCTGCAACCTAGGATACATTGCCCAGCATGATTATCATTTAGAAAAGGAGAAAGAATTTATCAGACAAGCAAAAAACTAAAACAATACAGCAATACTAAACCTATCCTAAAAGAAATATTGAAAGGTCTTTTCAAAATAGAAAAGTATGACTCTATAGGAAAAGGACTATCACAACAGGAAACGCAAATATATAAAAGGATTGAAGATTACTTAAATAAGCCAGTTCAGTTCAGTCGCCCAGTTGTGTCCGACTCTTTGCAACCCCATGAATTGCAGCACGCCAGGCCTCCCTGTCCACCACCAACTCCTGGAGTTTACTCAAACTCATGTCCATTGAGTCAGCGATGCCATCTAGCCATCTCATCCTCTGTCGTCCCCTGCTCCTCCTGCCCCCAATCCCTCCAAGCATCAGAGTCTTTTCCAATGAGTCAACTCTTCACATGAGGTGGCCAAAGTATTAGAGTTTCAGCACATAGGCTTAAAAAATCAAAAATTTGTGAAAGAAATTATAATTACAATTATCAGCAAAAGGATAAACATAAAGATTTAAAACAGGACATCAAAATCACAAAATGTGGGGGAGGAGAATAAGAAAATGTATATTTTTGAGAATGTGTTTAAGCTCATATGACTATCAGTCTAAAGCAAGTAGATATAGTTATGGGTTAACATACTTGATAACCAGGGTAACCACAAATCAAACACATATAATAGACTCACAAAAATCAGTAAGAAAAGAACTCAAGTAAAATACAAAAAAAAGTCATCAAACCATAAAAGGAAAAATAAAAAGAAGAAAGGAACGAAGAAGAAATACAAATTCAACTGGAAAACAAGGTTTAAAATAGTCATAAATACATACATATCAGTAATTACTTTAAATGTCAATGGACTAAATGATCCAATCAAAAGACAAACAGTGGCAGACTAGATAATAATTAAAAAACAAAAACAAAAAAGAGAACCTACAGTATGTTGCCTAAAAGAGACACTTTAGGGAAAAATACAGGCATAGATTTAAAGTGAGGGAATGGAATAAGATTATTTCAACTAAATGGAAATGACATGAAAGTGGAGATAGCAATACTCATATCAGACAAAATAGACTTTAAAACAAAGCCAATAAAGACAAAGAAATGTACTACATGATGATAAAAGGATCAATACAAGAAGAGGATATTATAATCATTAAGATATATTCTCCCAATATAGGAGCACCCAAATACATAAAACAAATACTAACAGACATAAGAGGAGAAATTGATAGGAACACAATAATAGTAGATTTTAACACCCTACTGATATATACTAGGGAACAAAACAAGCCTTAACAAATTTAAGAGAATGGAAATTATTTCAAACAACTCTCTGACTACAGTGGCCTGAAATTAGAAATCAACCACAGAAAGAAAAATGAGAAAAAAATATACAATTACAGGGAGACCAAACAACATGCTACTAAACACCCAACAGGTCAATGATGAAATCAAGAAGAAAATTTTTAAAAAATACCTTGAGACAAACAACATTAAAAACATAAGCATATGAAATTTATGGGATGCAGCAAAAGAGGTCCTTAGAGGGAAGTTCATAGTGATACAGGCCTTCCTCAAAAAATGAGAAAAACTTCAAATAACAACCTAATCTACCACTTAAAAGAATTAGAAAAAGAACAAATAAAACCCCAACTCAGCAGAAGGGAATAATAAAGATCAGAGAGGAAATAAATAAAATAGAAATAAAAAAAAAACAATATTAATATCTAAAACATACATACAGCTTATGAAACTCAATACCAAAAAAAAAAACCACGAATGAAAAAATGAGTGAAAGACCTAAATAGACATTTCTCCAAAGAAGAAACACATGAAAAGATGCTTAGCATCACAAATTATTAGAGAAATCAAAACTGCAATGATGTATCATCTCACACCAATCAGAATGGTCATCATCAAAAAAAAAAAGTCTATAAACAATAAATGTTGGAGAGGATGTGGAGAAAAATGAACCCTCCTACAGTGTTGGTGGGAATGTAAATTGGTAGAGCCACTATGAAGAACAGTATGGAGGTTCCTCAAAAAATTAAAAATAGGACTACTATATGACCCAGCAATACCCCTCTTGGGCATATACCCAGAGAAAACCATAATTCAAAAAGATTCATACACCCCAATATTCATTGCAACATATTTACAATATCTAGGACATAAAAGCAACCTAAATGCCTATCAACAGCAGAATGGATAAAGAAGATGTGGTACATACATACAATGGAATATTACTCAGCCATTAAAAAGGAACAAAATCGTGCTATTTGCTGAGGCACAGATAGACCTGGAGAGTGTCATACAGAGTAAAGTAAGTCAGAAATAGAAAATCTAATATAATATCACTTGTATATGGAATCTAGATGAACTTGCTTCCAAAGCAGAAACAGAGGCAGAGATGCAGAGATGTATGGATACCAAGGAGGGGGGATGAATTAGTAGACCAGGATTGACATGTATACATCACTATGTATAAGCCAGTCAATCCTAAAGTAAATCAATCTTGATCATTCATTAGAAGGATTGATGCTGAAGCTGAAGCTCCAATACTTTGGCCACCTGATCCGAAGAGCTAACTCACTGGAAAAGACTCTGATGCTGGGAAAGATTGAGGGCAAAAGGAGAAGGGGAAGACAGAGGATGAGATGGTTGGATGGTATCACTGTCTCAATGGATGTGACTTTAAACAAACTTGTGAGACAGTGAAGAACATAGAAACCTGGTGTGCTGCAATTCATGGGGTCAGACATGACTTAGTGAGTTTATAAAATAGATAACTAATGAGAACCTATTGTATAGCACAGGGAACTGTATTCAGTGCTCTGTGTTGACCCAAATGGGAAGGAAATCTACAAAAGAGGGGATATATGGATACATATAACTGATTCATTTTGCTGTACAGCAGAAACTAACACAATATTTTAAAGCAAGTATGCTCCAATAAACATTTTTAAAAATTAAAACAATAGGAAAAAAATCAGTTGAGTCAAGAGATGGTTCCTTGGAAGGTTAAATAAGATCAGCAAACCTCTGGCCAAGCTCACCAAGAAGAAAAGAGAGAGCACACAAATAAACAAATTAAGAAATTCAAGTGGAGAAAATAAAACCAATACCACAAAAATTCAAAAAAATAATCTTAAGAAATTACTAGGAATAGTTACATGACATCAAAATAGGTAGCCTAGAATAAATGGACAAGTTTCTACAAACATACAGCCTGCCAAAGCTGAATCAAGAAGAAACAGATAATTTAAACAGATCTATCACTGGAGGTGAAATAGAATTTGTTAAAACAAAAATAATAAATAAATAACAACTCCCTGCAAACAAAAGGATCAGATGGCCTCATGGGGAATTCTACCAAACATACAAAGAAGAACTCATTCCAAACCTTCTCAAACTCTTCCAAAAGATCGAAGAGGAAGGGACACTCCCAAAGACATTCTATGAAGCCACCATCACCCTGACACCAAAACCAGACACTACCAAAAAAAAAATTTACAGGCCAATACCTTTGATGAACATACATACAAAAATTGTCAGCAAAATACTAGCAAATTGAATCAAACAATACATAAAAAGTATCACATACCATGATCAAGTTGGATTCATTTCAGGGTCATAAGAATGGTTCAACATAGCCAAATCAATCTATGTGATATACATATTAACAAAAGAAAAGACAAAAACCACATAATTATCTCAATAGATGCAGAAAAAGCATTTGGCAAAATTCAACATTCATTCATGATTAAAAATCTCACCAAAATGAGTATATAGGAAACATCTCAACATAATAAAAGTCATTTATGACAAACCCACAGTCAGTATAATAGTGAAAAGCTGAAAGCCTACCTGCTAAAGTCTGGAATAAGATAAGGATGCCCACTCTTATCACTTCTTTTCAACATAGTATTGGAAGTCAGCCACAGCAATCAAATAAGAAAAAGAAATAAATAATAAGAAAATTGAAAGAGAAGAGGTAAAATTGTCTTTGTATGCAGATGACATGATATCTTATACACTGACTCTTTGTGACCCCATGGATTGTAGCCTGCTAGGCTCCTCTGTCCATGGAATTCTCCAGGCAAGTATACAGGAGTGGGTAACCATTTTCCTCTCCAGGGGATCTTCCCGACCCAGGGAGTGAACCTGGGTCTCCTGCATTGCAGGCAGATTCTTTACAGTCTGAGCCACCAAGGAAGTCCAGAAAACCCGAAAGACTCCACACAAAAGCTATTAGAACTAATAAATTAATTCAGTAAGTTAGCAGGATACAAGATTGATATACATAAATCTGTTGGATTTATTTACACTAACAATGAAATCAGAAAGAGAAAATTAAAGCTAATGATCCTATTTAAAATCATGTCAAAAAAAAAAAACCTAGGGAGGAATCTAACCAAGGATGTGAAAGACCTATATGCTGAGAACTACAAAACACAGAAAGGAAATTGAAGATGTTACAAAAAAAACATGAAAAGATATCCGATGATCTTGGTTTGGGAGAACTAATGTTGTTAAAATGGCCATACTACACAAAGCAATCTATAGATTTAATATTATCCTTATCAAATTACCCATGACATTTTTCACAGAGTTAGAACAAATAATTATAAAATTTATATGGAAACACAAAAGACCCAAAATTGTCAAAATAATTCTGAGGAAAAAGAACAAAGTGGGAGGCATAAACCTCCCAGACTTTAGACAATACTGTAGCATGGTACTGGTGCAAAAATAGACATACAGATTAATGGAGCAGAATAGAAATCCCAGAAATAAACCCAAATACCTATGGTCAATCTTCAACAAAGGAGGCAAGAATATAAAATGGAGAAAAGATAGTCTTTTCAGTAAGTGATATTGGGAAAGCTGGACAGCCACATATAAATCAATGAAGTTAGAACGCTGTCAGACTACACACAGAAATAAACTCAAAATGGCTTAAAAATTTACATATAAGACATAACACCATACAACTTCTTGAAGAAGACATAGGCAAAACATTCTTGGACATAAATCATAGCAATATTTTCTTAGGTCAGTTTCCCAAGGCAAAAGAAATAAAAGCAAAAATAAACAAATGGGAGCTAACCAAATTTATAAGCTTTTGCAGAGCAAAATAAACCATAGAGAAAACAAAAAAACAATCTATGGACTGGGAGAAAATATTTGCAAGTGATGAGACCAACAAGGGCTTAATTCCAAAATATACAACAGCACATACAACTCAATATCAAACAAACAAACACAACAAACAACCCAATCAAAAACTGGGCAGGAAACCTAAATAGACCTTTCTCCAAAGAAGATATACAGATGGCTGACAGTCATATGAAAAGATTTTCCACATTGCTTCTTATTAGAGAAATGCAAATCAAAACTACAATGAGGTATCACCTGACATGGGTGAGAATGTGGGGCCATCATCAAAAGTCTGCAAAGAATAAAAGCTGCAGAGGGTGTAGAGAAACAGGACCTTCCTACACTGTTGGTGGGAATGTAAAGTGGTACAGCCACTATGGAAAACAGTATAGAGTGTCCCTAAAAACTGAAAACAGAGCTACCATTAGATTCCACAATCCCACTCCTGAGCATATATCTAGAGAAAACTCTAATTCAAAATGATGCATTCACCCCAGTGTTCACAGCAGCAATATTTACAATAGCCAAGACATGGAAGCAACCTAAATTTCCATCAATAAATGAATGGATAAAGAATATGTAGTATATGTACACATTGGAATGCTACTCAGCCATAAAAACAGAATGAAATAATGCCATTTGCAGCAACATGGATGAATCTAGAGATTATCATGCTAAGTGAAATAAGTCAGATATAGAAAGACAAATATCATATTATATCACTTACATGTAGAATCTAAACTATGATACTAAAGAAGTTATTTACAAAACATAAACAGACTCACAGGCATAGAAAACAAACTTATGGCTACCAAAGGGGAAAGGGGAGAGGGGGATAAATTAGGCATATGGGATTAACAGATACACATCACAATGTATAAAAGGATAAACACCAAAGATTTACTATACAGCACATGGAACTATATTCAGTATCTTGTAATAAAGCCTATAATAGAAAAGAATTTGAAGCTGTGTATCTGAAACCAACACAATAACTAAAAATATTTAAAATGCTATATCATTTATATATGATAAAAATATAATACTTAGAACAAAGTTAATAAAATATATTCAAACCTATATACTGAAAACTACAAGAACAAACTTTATCCTTGCTCCAAAGACAAAAGTCATCTAAACATGTATCAAAGACATAAATCAAAGATCTGAAACAATAAAATTCTGGAAGAAAACAAGTGAAAGGCTCATTAGGAATCTAGCTAAGGCAAAAACTTCTCAGAATACAAAAAATCAAAGTCATATAGAAAGCCTACATAGAAAAATTTAAAAGGTCACATAATGGGAGAAAATATTTTCAAAACATATTTTTAAAGAATTATATATATATATATATACAATTTTGTATATGTATACATACAACTCAATAATAGGAGTACAAGCATCCCGATTTTCATGGACATTTCTCCAAAGAACACACAGAGATGGCCAATAAGCATATGAACATGTTCAGTATTATAGTTATGTGCTGTGCTGTCGCTCAGTTGTGTCCAACTCTTTGCAACCGTAAGGACTGTAGCCCTCCAGTCTCCTCTGTCCATGGGATTCTCCAGGCAACAATACTAGAGTGGGTTGCCACGCTCTCTTTCAGGGGATCTCCTCAACATAGGAATTGAACCCACATCTCTTACATCTCTTGCATTGGGAGACAGGTTCTTTACCACTAGCGCTACCTGGGAAGCCCATCATGAGTCACAGAGTTCTGCAAATTAAACCACAGTGAGCTACCACTACACATTCACTGTAGGCTAAAATAAAATGAGCCAAAATAAAAAGTTAATAAACAGAAGTCAGTTACTTTCTTATATACCAGCAATGAACAACTGAAATTTGAAATTAAAAACAGCACTGTTTAAATTAGTACCAAAAGATGAAATACATATAACTTTTAAAAAATATATATGTGAGATCTATATGAGGAAACTACAAAACTTTGACGAAAGAAATCAAGAAGATCTAAATAAATGGAGAGATGTTTCATATTCCTGGATATGAAGATATAATACTATTAGATTCTGTTCTTGCCAACTTGATCTACAGATTTGGCACAATTCCAATCAAAACTACTGGACTTCCCTTCAGACAGTAAAGAATCCGCCTGCAATGTAGGAGACCTGGGTTCAATCTCTGGGTTGGGAAGATTTCCTGGAGGAGGGCATGGCAACCCATTCCAGTATTCTTGCCTGGAAAATTCCCATGGACAGAGGAGCCTGGCAAGCTACAGTCCATGGATTGCAAAGAGTCGGACACATTGAGAGACTAAGCACACACAGCACAATCAAAATCCCACCAAGATTTCTGTGGATCTCAACAAACTAATTCTAAAGTTTATACGGAAAGGCAAAAGACCCAGAATAATCAAGCAATACTGAAGAAGAGGAATACAACTAAAGGACTGACACTACACAATGGCAAGAATTACTATAAAGTTATTGTAATCAAGAGAGTTTGGTATTGGTGAAAGAATACACAAATAGATCAATGGAAAAGAATAGAAAGCCCAGAAATAGATCCACAAACATAGTCAAATGATCTTCGACAAAGGAGCAAAGGCAACTCATTGGAAAAAGAAAACTCTTTTCAATAAATGGTGCTGGGCAACTGGATATCCACAAATACAAAAATGAATCTAGACCAAGACTTTATACCAATATGGATCACACACCTAAACGTAAAATGCAAAACTATAAAAATTCTAGAAAATAGGAGTAAATCTAGGTGACCTTATTCTTGATGATGAGTTTTTAGATTTCATACCAAAAGCACAATCCATGAAAGAAAAAAAATGATAAATTGGATTTCATTAAAATAAAAAATGCTTGCTTTGAGAAAGGCACTGTTAAGAGAATGGAAACACAAGATAGACTGGGAGAAAATGTTTGCAAAGACATATATATGATAAAGAATTTGTGCCCAAAATATTCTAAGAACTCTTAAAATTCTAAAATAAGAAAATTAGTAACTCAGTTAAAAACAGGCAAAAGATCTGAAGAGACACCTGGGCAAAGACTATATAATATATGAATAGCAAATAAGTATATGAAAAGATATTGAACTCATATGTCATTAGGGAATTGCAAAGTAAAATAACAATGAGATGCCACTACAAATCTATTAGAGCAACTAAATTCCAAAACACTGACAACAATTGCTGATGATAATATGGAGCGACAAGAACACTCACTCGTTGCTGGTGGGAATGCAAAATGGTGCAGCCACGTTGGAAGACAGTTTGGCAGTTTCCTACAAAGCTAAACATAGTCTAACCATGTGATCCAGCAATTGTGTGCCTTAGTATTTACCCAAATGAGTTGAAAACATTATCTGCACAAAAACCTACACATGAATGTTTATAGCAGCTTCATTCATAATTGCCAAAACTTGGAAGCAACCACAATGTCCTTCTATAGTAAATGGGAATAAAAGACTGTGGTACATCTGGCCAATGGACTATTATTTGTCAATAAAAAGAAATGAGCTATAAAACCTTGAAAATACATGGAAGATCCTTAAATACACATTACTAAGTGAAAGAAGCCAGTCTGAAAAGGCTACATACTGTAAAATTTCAACTGTATGACATTCTGGAAAAAGCAACAGTAAAGAGACAGTAAAAAGATCAGTGGTTGCTAGGGGTTCAGGAGAGAGGGAGGGATAGGTAGAACACAGAGTATATGTAGGGCGGTAAAATATTCTGTATACTGTAATGATGAGCACATGGCATACACTTGTTAAAACTCATATAACTGTAGGACACAAAGAATGAACCCAAATTCAGAACTATGGACTTTAGTTCATGATTATATCAATATTAGTTCACCAGTTTTAACAAATGTGCTACATTAACACAGAACGTCAGTAGTAGAGGAAACTGAGGGGGAACAGATAAAGTAACTCTCCATACTTTCTCTTCAGTTTTTTGTATATCTAAAACTTCTCTAACATTTAAGTTTAATAATTAAAAAAAACACTGAAAATGCCAAGTGTAGGTGGGGATGTTGAGCAACTAGGACTGTCATACGCTGCTAGTAGGAATACAAAATGGTATAGCTACTTTGGAGAACAGTTTGACAGCTTCTTATAACAGCAGACATTCAATTGCTATATAACCCAGAAATTCTCCTCATAGAGAATTTCAGTGCAAATATATGTGCAAACAAAAACCTGTATAAGAACATTTATAACAGAATTACTTATAATAGCAAAAAAGTGGAAAACACCCAAACATCCATCAACTAATGAATAAATACACTACTCATCAATAATAAATAGGGGCTTCCCCGGTAGTCCAGTGGCTAAGACTCTGTGCTCCCAATGCAGGGGGCCCAGGTTAGATCCTTGGTCAGGGAACTAGATTCCACATGCCACAACTAAGACCTGGCACAGCCAAATAAATAAATAAACATTTTAATAAAAAAATAGTAAAGAACAAACTGCTGATACATACAATTACATAGATGAATCATAAAAACATGTGCTGAGTGAAAGAAGCCAGATACAAAAGGCTATATACTATATGACTCCATTTATATATTATAGAAGAAGCAAAACTATAAAGACAGATAAATTCTTTCCCAGATAACTGACTGCAAACAGGCACAAGTGACCTTTTTGAGGGGAGGGACATTTTCTGTATCTTTATTGCAGTGGTGGTCATGGTTATATGATCATATACATCTGTTGAAATTTTGAAATGTGTACTCTCAAGGGTACATTTTATTTCATGAGAAGTATGTCTTAATAAATTTGAGTAAAAAATTGAAGATGCCTAGGAATATATCTTATACATAAGAGTATTATTAATAAAACTATGTCTCTATCAAAGATTATAAAAACAGAATTTAAATAATATCAAGATATACTATTCATAAGTAGTAAATCTCTTTATCAAAAATATGCCAATCCTGCTTGAATTCATTCTACATATTCAATAAAATTGCAAGAAAAATCAGCATGATTTTATTGGAATTTGACAATCTTATTTTAAAAATTAAGTTAAAGGGAATAAAAGGCCAAAAATAATCAAGACAATTCAGAAAGAACAAGAAAAATGGTGTGGGTGTGGGTAACTGCAGAGAATGAAAAATAACTTGACCTTACAAAATAATCAAGATTGATATAAAGCATTCATAATTAAAACAACACAAGTGTACACAAATGGATTAATAGAGCATATAGACAGGCCAAAAATAGATGCAAGCATCTATGGAAATTAGGTTATATGATGGACTCTGCATTGTAAATCAGTTGTGTATAAATTAACAAATGATATTTGATGTAGAAAAAATTGACCTATATTTCACATCACATGTAAAAATAAAATCCAGATGTTCTTAAAAAGTGAAGCAAAATGTTTTAAATTTTAAAGAAAATTTGGAGAAAGTCTTTTATGTTGATGGAATAAGAAAATACTTCTTAAATATGACACAAAAATAACAATTCATGAAGGAAAAAATTCATAAATTTATAATGAAAATCTAGAATTTCTATACTAAAAAGGACCCCATAAACAAAACAGAAAGCCAAGGTGACATATTAGAAGCAGGTATATGTTACATATATAACTGAAAAATAATTAGTATCCAGAATATAAAAAGAACTCTTTTACAAATCAGTTAGTAGAAAGTGGCCAAACAAAAAATAAGCAAATGTGGTGGCTCTGCATGTAATATTTTGAAAGGATATGGGGAAAAATGAAGCTGGGCCTAGACTCAAAGGGAAGATAAAGTTTATCTATAAAGTTTTATTCCATTAAGACATATCTGAACAAGAAATAACAATGCTAATAACACTTGTTCATTCTGAGCAAGCATATATGTGGTTATTTGCTCATTGTTTTACATGCTTCTGAGTCTCCTTGTCAATATTTTAAATTCTTCAAAGTTAAAAAATAGAAGAAAATAAACATGTAAACAAACTTTATAATAATAAATTTGAGTTAAGTGGAAGGAATGAAAGTTAAAATTATAAATAACATTTTCTCTGTATGCCAGCCATAATCAATTATTAGAAACAATGATAGATCCATTCATAAAATTAAAAACATAAAATAGATGTTACTGCTATTATATACTCTCTATGCATGCATGCTAAGCTGCTTCAGTCATGTGTGACTCTGTGTGACACTGTAGACTGTAGCATGCCAGGCTCCTCTGTCCACGGGATTCTTCAGGCAAGAATACTGGAGTGGGTTGCTGTGCCCTCCTGCAGGGAATCTTTTGAATCCAGGGATCGAACCTGCATCTCCTGCATTGCAAGTGGATTCTTTACCCACTGAGCCACTCAGGAAGCCCCTATATACTCTATATAATTATACAAATTAAGGTTCAAAGACCACACAGTAAGTAGAAGAGCTGAGGTAATAAAAACTGCAACTGCAATAAGATTTAAACTTTGCAACTAGATCAAGAAGAGACAAGCTAGAAGAAATGGAAAACAGAAAAAAACCCAAAGAGAACCTACTAAATATAATAATTTATACTATAATATATATAATATGGCATCACAGAATGGTGGAATGATTTATTCAATATTTGGTACTGTGAAACCATTGAAGAGGGAAACAATTTTGAAAAGTACCCCACACCACAATAAATTCCAGGGGGATTAAACAATTAAACATAAGCAATAAAAATGAAAACACAATCCATTCAAACACTTATCCCATTTTGGATAAGGAAAAGCTTATTAAATATTAACTTATCAGAAAAAATTACAAATGAAGAGACAAATGCATAAATAATTACATAAAAGCTAACTTGTACATTAAAGTTAAATTAAAACACAATCTGGAAAATATATTCCACATATACCACAGAAGAATGATCTGCTGCTACTGCTGCTGCTAAGTCACTTCAGTCGTGTCCGACTCTGTGCGACCCCATAGACGGCAGCCCACCAGGCTCCCCGTCCCTGGGATTCTCCAGGAAAGAACACTGGAGTGGGTTGCCATTTCCTTCTCCAATGCATGAAAGTGAGAAGTGAAAGCGAAGTCACTCTGTCGTGTCCGACCCTCAGCAACCCCATGGACTGCAGCCTTCTAGGCTCCTCTGTCCATGGGATTTTCCAGGCAAGAGTACTGGAGTGGGCTGCCACTGCCTGAAGAAAGATCTAATGTCTACTAAATGCACACATTGTCCCCACAAGTGAATAAAAATCACTTAAGTTCTCAAAAGAAAAATGCATATAGGTCATCAATACACGCTTATAGGAAGGAAACAAAAGTGACCAGGAAACACAAGAAAGTATCTATGCTAACTATAATAAAAGAAGCATATTAAAATTGTAGGATACTGTTTTGCCTCTATCAGATTGGCAAAGAGTTTAAACGAGAATGTATGGCAAAAACCACCACAATATTGTAAAGTAATTAGCCTCCAATTAAAAGTAAAAGAATGACAATACCCAGTACCGGCATAGGATTACTAGCAGAAATTGGCCATCTTATACAGTAGGACAACTTCACACTTATGTCAAGAACCTTTGAACATGTAATATCCTTAGGCACAATAATATCCTTAGGCACAAAGACTCAGACACAACTGAGCAACTGAACTGAACTTAGGCACAGTAATGCCTTCATAAAACCCATAAAACAAACAAACAAAATAGAGAAAAAAATCCCTGTACTTGACAGTCTTACCTTTTAATACAAGGATTCAGGTAGCAAATAAATAAAATATCTAGTCTGTTAGGTGATGATACAGACTAGAGAGAAAAAATAAGGCAAGAAAGGAAAATAGTGTTAAGGGAGGAGAGTTTTCATTTTTATGTTACAGTTGTTACAGAAGACCTCATCGAGGTGACATTGAATAAAAGCCTGAATGGGCAAAACCAATACAATATTGTAAAGTAATTAACCTCCAATTAAAATAAATAAATTTACATAAAATATAAATTAATTAAAAAATTAAAAAAAAAATTTTTAAACCTGAATGGGGCAAGGTTCAAAGAAGCAAAGATTTATGCATAAGGGTATATACATTGCAAGGCTATTTATGATAACTTATAAGTGAAAATAGTTTAAATGACCAATATAGGATCTCTTAAATAATTTTGGTATAAATTGTACAACTGAAAATTATGTACAATAACTGTTAGAATTGTTTGAAGGCTGCTGAATCACATGGGAAATGCTCACAATATGATACCAATGGAGAAACCACATATAAAATAGAATATAAGGTATGATCTCAATCATGTAAACATGGAAACATCTGGAAGGAAGTAGAACAAGTCATCTTTGGGCTAGGTATTCAGAGGTGATTTGTATTAGCTTCTCTCCATTTTCCAAATTTTCTATTATGAGGCTGTTTTACTTTTATAGCTGAAAAAAAAATCTGTTTAAAGGCAGATTTTATAGCCTCAAGATAGATTAATAAATGTGTAAAATGTTTTTAATGGTGGCACCTGTCAGGCATGCCTTGAGTACAGGGTCCAGATTTCCAGGTTTGGACACTGTGTGTTAAGTATGATACTGAAAATTGAAGTATCTCAAGTAGAAGATACTCAAAATATATGTCATATGAGCTTCTCTTGTACTATTTTAAAAAGTTATTTTATGCTATGATCACTTACATAATCCATTCCCATCCACCTCCCCTTCCCTTCAAAAAAATCTGTGTAATACTTGATTTCTTTTAAGAAATCATTTTCTAAAGAGAAAAAACACCCTTCAAAATATACATCCTGGAGATTTTTATTCTTCCTTCTGTGTATGGTGAGGAGACATACTGTGTATAAATGTCAATATTTTAAAAGTCATGTTTGCAATATTAAAGGTGTTTTTCTATTACCAACCAATATTTCCCTTTATCATATGTGTTCCCCCCCAGGAAGAGACAGCATTTAAGAAAATGAGCTAATCACCTTGCCTCTATTTCACAGTATACTGCACCATTTTTTTTCAGTACTCTTAGTTTATTTCAAACCAGCAATAGTAGAAATATCATCCAATACCCAGATTTACTTCAGATTTTAGAAAACAATCAGTTCTGTCCTTAGCTAACAAGACAGTCATGATTTCAGCAATCTCATAAATGGAACAAGAAAAAGGTCTTGCTGTGATCTCTTTCAGACCTTGTGAATTATTCCACCGAAGTTAGCAACCTCCAGAATTCCATATAAAATCCTGTGCTCCTTATATAAATAACTGGGCCTGAACTACCTGCACAGGACCCTGAGAATATAGTACAGAATAGAGCATGAACCACAGAACCTTACAGCTGGGAGTCTTTATAAATCATCCAGGTCTAATCCAACCCTCCTCATTTTACAGTTAGAGGCTCAAATAAGACAGGTGATTTGTCACAAGAAACTAAGCCTCTATGCCAGGACTAGAACCTAGGACTAGGCTATCCAAAATCCTATTTAAGAGAGATCTTTAATATCTAATTATTCATCATTTTAAAAATCAAGTGCCTCTTTCTCTAATTTATAGAATGGGGAGAGTTGGGAGGTCTGGAAAGAGTCCTGGCTCATTGAGAGTTTCAGCTGTGCAACACGACATGTTATCTTTCCTTACAGCACTATCATCCGTTGAACATCTGCAAAATGGATATGCATCACCCAGTCTTAACTGTTAGGAAGCACTGTGAGCATCAAAATGGGGGAGGACTGTTAGGAACAGGGTATCATGTCTCAGTACACTCAACTTCTGTGAAAAGTCTGACCACACCTTCCTTCTTAAAGCAGTACATTTTCCTCTATACACTAATGACAAAATACAATTATATAGTTCAGTAGCTTGTAGAATAAAGTCTATCTCCACATCTAAACCATGAGCCCCAAAGTGACAACAACCATGTCTATTTTGGTCACTATTATATGGTACATGCTTAGTCAATCTTATGTAGTCACAAAACATTTGTTTTGTGGATAGGGCCTCTCTTCTCTTGGATATTTCACAATACTGCTGCTGCTGCTAAGTTGCTTCAATCATGTCTGACTCTGTGCGACTCCATAGATGGCAGCCACCAGACTCCCCTCCATCCCTGGGATTCTTCAGGCAAGAACACTGGAATGGGTTGCCATTTCCTTCTCCAACGCTCAGTCATGTCCAACTCTCAGCAACCCGATGGACTGCAGCCTACCAGGCTCCTCTGTCCATGGGATTCTCCAGGCAAGAGTACTGGAGTGGGTTACCAGTGCCTTCTCCATTCACAATACTACATTCCCCTAATTTTCTTTCTACATGTCTGATGTCTCCTCCTTCGTAGCCTTCACACAAACTTATCTTTGTTTTCCCTTCCCTGGTGGCTCACATGGTAAAGAATCTGCTCACAATGTGGGAAACCTGGGTTTAATCCCTGGGGTCAGGAAGATCCCCTGGAGAAGAGAATGGCTACCTACTCCAGTTTTTCTTGCCTTGACAATTCCATGGACAGATGAGCCTGGTGGGCTATATAGTCCATGGGGTCGAAAAGAGTCAGACAGGACTGAGCAGCTAACACTTTGGGCTTCCCAAGTGGTGCTGGCAGTAAAGAGCACGCCTGCCAATGCAGGAGACATGAGACACGTAGGTTCAGTCTCTAGGTTGGGAAGATCCCCTGAAGGAGGGCATGGCAACCCACTCCAGTACTCTTGCCTGGAGAATCCCAAGGACAGAGGAGCTGGTGGGCTACAGTCCACAGGGTCACAAAGAGTCAAACATGACTGAACTGACTTAGCATGCACACATCCTAAGATAAGCATTCTCCAAAGAAATCCTTAGATCCTTTCTTCTACTTCAAGTATTGCTTCTTTATCTATAACTCTCAAATCCCTCTCTCCAGCTAAGTTCTTTCCAGAGCTCCAATCCCATATTTTTTTTCCAACTGTACCCAGTACTTCTTGGTGGGCTATAGCAATAGTACTACCTGTGTGACCTCACTCAAATCAAGTCATTCCAACTCTAAGGATCAGTTTGCTCATCCATAAAATAGGGGAGTTGACTCTCTACTACATAAAGAGCAAAGTCCTAAGTTTCCAAGCTAGCATTCAATATTATTTATAGTGAAGCCCTACAAGCACCTCACAAAACATTTATCAAGAGTTGGACTGTGAAGAAGGCTGAGCGCCGAAGAACTGATGCTTTTGAGCTGTGGTATTGGAGAAGACTCTTGAGAGTCCCTTGGACTGCAAGGAGATCGAACAAATCCATTCTGAAGGAGATCAGCCCTGGCATTTCTTTGGAAAGAATGATGCTAAAGCTGAAACTCCAATACTTTGGCCACCTCACGCGAAGAGTTGACTCATTGGAAAAGACTCTGATGGTGGGAGGGATTGGGGGCAGGAGGAGAAGGGGACGACAGAGGATGAGATGGCTGGAGGGCATCACTGACTCGATGGACATGAATCTGTGTGAACTCCAGGAGTTAGTGATGGACAGGGAGGCCTGGCGTGCTGCAATTCATGGGGTCGCAAAGAGTCGGACACGACTGAGCGACTGAACTGAACCATACTCTAATGCGACTGAATTCACTGTTCCCAATATATTTTTCTGGCCTCTGCCTAGAACACCTTTCGCATCCCCCAAACTCCATCCACAGTTTGTCCAATTTTCAAAACCCAGTTCAAATGCTACTTCCAGGAAGCTGTTTTTGATCTCCTTGGCTGCAAGCCCTTTCCTTCTTTTATGAGTGTGGCTCTCATTCTCATAGTATCATAGTTGTTTGCGTAGTTCTTCTCTCTATTTGACTGTGCCATCTTGGAGGGCAGAGACTATTCCTAAATCAGTCTATGTCTCCCACATTGCCTTTGGTCCATAATGTGCTCGTAATAATCTTATACTGAATAGATTCAGTTAAGGTCATATCAGCCTCCTTGCTTGAAAGCCTTCAATCAGTCCCGTTGTTTCTGGAATAAAGGCCAAAATCCTTACAGTGTCCCACTCCAGCCATCCCAGAGTTTGCTCAATTTTCCAAATTCACTATGCTTCTCTCATCCTAGGATCCTCTTGCATGCTCTTCCCTTCATCTAGAAAACTACTCCACGTCACCCCACTCTACTCTACGTCACCCCACCCCCATGTCTTTATTTGGCCTTAATATTACTTCCTCAAGGAAGGTTTTCTTAAACCCCAAACTAGATCAGATTTCCTCTGTTACATACCTTCCTAGCCCTACTCCACCCATACTTTTCCTTTAAAACATGTGTTGCTGACTGAAATAACACAGTTACATGATTATCTGACTTATTACTTCTTCCCCATCAGACTATAAGCTCCAAATAAGCAAGTACCATGTCTGTGTAGCTTATCTTTCTAACATCTGCATGGTGCTTAACCATATCACTGAATAAATAGCTGTTGAATGACTGAACTGATGAATGACTGAGTTAAAGGTAAAAATTTGGGACCCAGAATGTAGAAAAATATTTTCCTATCTTCCTATAATTCCTTCAAAGTAAAATTAAGATGCCTGGTAGCTATCTGGGACAGGTGAACTTGCCTTCTAATTCAACATAAGAAATTTGTAAAAATAGGATGAATATTGCCCCCGAAAATGCTGGAAAGAAAACAAAATTACCTTTTTTAAAATGAACATATGGCCCCAAAAGTCATCACTAGCACCAACTGGTCTGTTCCTTTAATTTAACAAGCACCTACTTTATGCCATATACTATTATAGTGTCTGATGTTACAATAAACTGGACTGATACAGCCCCCTACTAGCTTGAAATATATAATCTAAGAGTGGAATTTATAGAAGCTTTTAAAAAGCCTTTATTGCAGTCACAACACTCAACTAATGCTACTTTGAGAGGATATTAAATTTTCCATCAAAGGAGATACTAACCTGAGGGTGAAAGATCATTTGGCAGGGATTATTTAGAAACTATAACTGGGCCCAATCTGAGCCTCTTAAATTAGATAGATGGGCAGGTAGCCTAGAACAATGGTCCAAGGATCATTGCTTATCTACAAACTATTATTACCAGACAGCAATGACCTAAGTATAAAAATTGAGAAGCACACACATGCAGAAACTGAGAATATGTACTTACAAAATGTAGCAACTCAACTGGAAAAAAAATTAATTTTATGTCTGTTGAATCTAACAATAAAATGATAGCTTATATTTTGCATGGTTTTTATTTTTCTAGTAATTCATACTTAATGTATTTTACTAAAGAAACTATCTGTGGTGGATTGGGAAATTTTAAAACACTGGTTCTTCACCAAGATAGTTTGAAAAGCATTGGAACAGCAGCTTAAGGATTACCTGTCAGCTTGTTAAAAATGCAAAACTCAGGTCCCATCCCTTTAACAAGATCCTCAGGGGATTCTTTTGCACATTCAAGTTTGAGAAGAACTGGCCTAGATGAAGTCCTTTAGAACCCTGAGATTTTACAATTTACTTCAGACAGAGATTTGCAGAGCTGAAAAACCCTCGGAGAAGCTGAGACCCATGCAGAGGAAATCATGTGTGTTAATGTAACTGGCAATTTTTCAGAGCTAGCAATAGAACTCAACTTTCCTAACAACCAGGTCAGTTTTCCACTCTAACACACCACATGCTAACTCCTATTCCACCCAGTCCCACTCTGTACCATCCCCTCAGTGATGTCATTGTTCCTGAGATACTGATATAACAATTTATTCTTCTATCTTTTATATACTATGAATCTTGAATCACAAGATTCCAAATGTTTCCTTTATAATTGTGGTTAACCCTTTCTTTCCAAATCTTCCCACCTGCTTATTTTCTGGACATTCTGGGGCTTCAGAAGAAATAGCACTGATTTCTGGTTTTTGGAAAAGAACAGAGACCGTCTTTGTTCCCATCAGTCCACTTGATACCAGATAGCAAGCTTTTCCAAGGAAGAGAACATACAATATTAAGGCTCCTTTACAAAGCTCAGTATAATCAGTCTGTGGCTGACAAACAAGAGAATGGGATAATAGGCCATATTAATAAAAGTCTAGTCCCCCGAATGAGGCAAATGATGGTCCCTTCCTTGTGGTCCTGTCAGATTCAAGGCTTGAGGGGAGAGATACAGCTGTCTTCAACTATCTAAGGCACAATTATTAAGAAGCAAATTTATTCTAGAAAGTCCCAAAGAACCAATGAAGAGACGTTACAGGGAGACAAACGTTGGCTTATAACAGGGATTACTTCCTGACAGTATAGAAGGAGCCATCTAATGAGCTCTCTGTCACTCCAGGGAGTTCAAATAGAAATTAGTCAAAGAATTGGATGCTTAGGACAAATTCAAGAACTGGGTGGAGAAGTAAAGCTTAATAACCTTTAGGGATCCTTCCAGTTCCAAGGTTTTAGTACTCTACAATTTTCAGAACAAGGTGACTGGAAGCTCTCAGAAGAAAAGAGCGACAGCTGGCCCTAAAAGGAGTCTTTAGCCGGATGTTAGATGGATGAGGCCATGACAATGGAAAAATGAAGTCTTTCCTGGCATTCTTTTCAAAGGAAAGCAGGCTGTCCAAGGAAAGTCTTTTGGGCAGCACCTCTAGGAAATCCAAATGAGGCTTGGCTCCACAATAGCTAGCCACTATGCCCCACTCTAAATTCCTATTACTTTACACAAAGGACTCTGCCGCTGCTAAGTCACTTCAGTCGTGTCCGACTCTGTGCGACCCCACAGACGGCAGCCCACCAGGCTCCCCCCTCCCTGGGATTCTCCAGGCAAGAACACTGGAGTGGGTTGCCATTTCCTTCTCCACTGCATGAAAGTGAAAAATGAAACTGAAGTCGTTCAGTCATGTCCGACTCTTAGCGACCCCATGGACTGCAGCCTACTAGGCTCCTCCATCCATGGGATTTTCTAAGCAAGAGTACTGGAGTGGGGTGCCATTGCCTTCTCTGACAAAGGACTCTACTACTTTCCAAAAAAGAATTGCCAAGCAGCACCCTTTCTAGTATACCTACACTTGCCTAACAGACAAGGGAGGAAAATTCTCCCCAGGGAGGCAGTGGTGCTTAGTGGTCAAGACTGTACATTCTGGAACCAGGTTGCCTGTGTTCTAATTCCCAGTCAGGGCATTTAGTTGATAAACCTCTCTGTGCCTCAGTTTCCTCATCACTAAGAAAAATGATAGTATCTTGCTTCATATGGTTAATGTAAGAATAATACATATTAAAGTCACAGCCCAAGATTTGAAACACTGTAAGCACTCAACAGTGTCAGCAATTGGCATTGCAGGTGTTGTAATTACTACCACGGGTACAGCTGTGTCGCCAACTCAAAAAGCCCCCATCAAGCAACCAGATCTTTACCCCGACCAATTCAGAGAGGATATACTACAAGAGCTTTAGCCAACCCTTGCATAGCTACAGACCTCCAGAACCTGCTGACCCTCAATAAATCATACCATTTACACCAATCAGCTCTTCACCCTGCACTCTAAATCCAACAGCCACCCCTCCCCCAGTCCTCCTGCCTAAGCCACCCGCAGCCACAGCCAGAGGAGCAGCAAACTGGAAATTCAGTTCCAGACAAACCATCAGGTGTTTCTTCCCTCCCAAGGACAGAGCTGGACCTAAAACCAAGCCTGCCAGTTGATGGGGTGGGATATCTGAATCCCAGGTCTAGTCTATCAGCTTAACTACCTGGAATGGGGAGTGGGCAGGCAATGGGGCTTCCCACAGAGAAGCAAGGGAAACCTCCCAAGTTTGTGAAGGAACTCAGGCCCAGAGAGCCTCTTAAGGGAAGGGGGGAGGTCTCCACCTGCTTTCAAAGGAAACAGTTATTTACAACTTTCTACTCACTTGCATCTGGGGGAGGTAATAAGGAGAGAGGAAGGGACTACAACGTATTCTCCTTTCTCATTTCCAGCAAGGAGAAGCAGCTGCAGAGAAAGAGTTAAAGGAGCAAGGAAGCTCCAGCCATTACCCCATCCCTGTGCTTAGGGCTGTCTGGGGGGTCATGACAGTGCTTTCTGCTCTGGCTAGGGGCCACTCGGTGTCTTTCTGCAGCAGCTGCCGGCCCCCCAAGCAATTTGCAAGGTCAATGCTGACCTGCTTCCTAAAAGGAACAAAACAATTCACTGACAATGAAGCAAATAGCGCATACACCACATCGCAAACCCCTCTTCCTCAAATCAGGTTATACCCCTGCGCCTCCCTGCCCAGATGCCGACTCTGGGCTTCCACCAGCCCCACTGGGAAACCCAGGATAGCATCACAGCTGCAGAGCATGTCTCGCCTCGCTGGCCAACCCAAGGAGACTCTCCGTACAGGGGAGAGATGCTATCGCTTAAGGAGACCTGAGCTTGGGGGGAGGGGGAAGGAGGGAAAGCTATGTTTCTTACCAAGCGCCACAGTCACTTCCCCGAAGCGGAGAGAAGAGAAGGATGAACGAACTGAAACAAGTTGGAGGTTGAGCCCTAACAGAGCTCGGCTTCCTCTTCTGTTTCTCTGGGTCTCTCCCCGGTCCCTCTCCCGTCTGTCTCTCTGGTTTGCTCGCTAGCTTGCGCGCGCTCACGCTCTCCGTCTCTCTCTCTCACCCTCCCTTCCTTCCTCTCTCTCTCCCCCACTCTCGCTCCCTTCTCTTCTCTCTCCCCCCCCCCACCTCCCTTCCCACTTCCCCTCCCCCTTTGCTGGTTTTGGATTCACCACTGCTTGGTGCTGAGCACGCGGCTGTGCTGGGGCTCAGAATACAGCGCTGCAAAGGTTTGCATCTGTGCTTGTTTTAGGAAAGACTAAAGTAGTATTTGATTCTTTAAGCTATCCAGCAGAGAAACAGGGAAGCTCTGAGAGAAGGGGAAGAGCAAAGGAAGCAAAGGGAAAGGAAAGAGAGCATAAAGGATAAGAGCGAATAGGGATAAAGGAAGTATGGATTACCATACTTGATGTGTGATGCTTACTAGCTAGCTGCTCCTAGACGGAAGATAAGTGGTCTGTCTCCCTTTCATCCCTATGGGCGCGCCTTAGCCCAGACTCCATATAAAGGCTGGACAAATCTGTCTGTTCACATTACATCTCTGAGGACAATAATGAGCTAAAAAAAAAACAATAATAATACTACATCAAAGAGGTTGCCATTCCCACTCCACTAAGAAAGGGTTCAGCCACATTGATCTGCCACCCCCACCCACCTCCAACCAAGTAGAAGTGTAGACCCAATACAGACCTGTCAGCTGGAGCTTACCTCCAGGCAAAACAGACAAGCAGCAGAACCACAAAGCTTTCCTTTCAAAAACCTCTAAAGGGAATATAGGTGTATGTAAGTTTGTGAGCCTACATGTAAGTTTGCACAAGGATAAAGAAAGGAAGGAAGGAGATTAATTAACTCAAAGTATAAAAGAATAATATTCCCATTGGGGGAAAAAACTGGACAAATTATAGTAACAATGCAACAGGGGATAGGAAAAGACCTAGACTGAGAGTAAAATAAAGGAACTTAGCTTTGACTTCTGCCTCTGAAAATTACTTGATTATTCTCTTTGACAAGTCTGACCCTTATTATCCTCAATGGCAAAATGAATGGTGATGGATGGATATGATTTTGAAAGACCCTTTCACACCTAACAATCTAGGCTCTAAGACAAGAAAATCTCAGATGAAGGAGTTGAACTGTGGAGAGTGAAACATAAACTACCAAATTTAAAAGGTTTTCCAAAGGTGAGCCCCCAAATGGGACCTCAAATCACACTGACAAAACATTCCCTTTTGAGCATTTCAGGGGCAACATAAATATGAACTGTTCCTATCAAAGAGTTCAGCCCCTCTTATGTGATTTTTTAACCCATTTAGTCAGAGAATCAAAATGGTCCTTTAGGGCATCTGATTGAACATATGTTTTATTGTGTATGTTAAGTGTACTGAAATATATATATGTATATACATACATACATATATATATAGACTGGGACATGGAAGGCATTTAAAATTCTTCCCACTATACTGATAATAGTGTACTATTTAATAATAACAATTTAATAATAGTAATAATAATTTAATAATAGTGTATAATAATAATAATAGTGAACTATTTCTATCTGAAATAGTTGGGTCCACTCCCTCCAAAAAATTCCTAAAACTCTCTACTTCTCTTCATTGAGGTACATGTGCTATACTCTGACTACATGCATATACCCATTTACTGAGTACATATAGAGGGATCTATAGGTTCAGTCACTAAACTGTAAGGACCCATAGAGATAAACATCTCATTCCTTTTTGTGACTGAGTAGTATTCCATTCCATGTGTGTGTGTGTGTGTATGTGTGTGTGTGTGTGTGTGTATGTGTATACACACCACATCTTCTTTATCCATTCCTCTCTTGATGGACATCTAGGTTGCTTCCATGTCCTGGCTGTTGCAAATAGTGCTGCAATGAACACTGTGATATGTATATCTTTTTGAACTGTGCAATTTGCAGAGATGTGGCTGGACCTAAAAATTCATACAGAGTGAAGTAAGAAAGAGAAAAACAAATATTGTATATTAATGCATATATGTGGAATCTAGAAAAAAACGGTGTAGATGATCTTTGCAAAGCACAAATAGAGACATAAACATACAGGACAAATGTATGGATACTAAGGAGAAAGGGAGTAGACGAATTGGAAGATTGGAATTGACATATATACACTAGTATGTATGAAATAGATAATTAATGAGAACCTACTATATAGAACAGGGCACTCTATTCAATGCTCTGTGCTGACTTAAATTTCAGAGAAATCCAAACACAGGGGATATATGTATATGTATAGCTGATTACCTTGCTGTAGAGCAGAAGCTAACACAAAACTGTAAAGCAACTATGCTGCTGCTGCTGCTATACTCCAACATAAATTAATTTTACAACAGATAACCTTCTCATTTTGCAAAAAAAGAAACTTGCCTACAGAAAAAAAATATAGCTCACACAATGTCATAGTGAATCAGTGACAATACCAAGACCACTATAAACTAAGTATGTATGTGGGCACATCAGTCAGTCAGTTCAGTCGCTCAGCCGTGTCCAACTCTTTGCGATCCCATGAATCGCAGCATGCCAGGCCTCCCTGTCCATCACCATCTCCCGGAGTTCACTCAGACGCACATCCATCGAGTCAGTGATACCATCCAGCCATCTCATCCTCGGTCGTCCCCTTCTCCTCCTGCCCCCAATCCCTCCCAGCATCAGAGTCTTTTCCAATGAGTCAACTCTTCACATGAGGTGGCCAAAGTATTGGAGTTTCAGCCTCAGCATCATTCCTTCCAAAGAAATGCCAGGGCTTATCTCCTTCAGAATGGACTGGTTGGATCTCCGTGCAGTCCAAGGGACTCTCAAGAGTCTTCTCCAACACCACAGTTCAAAAGCATCAATTCTTCGGCGCTCAGCTTTCTTCACAGTCCAACTCTCACATCCATACATGACCACTGGAAAAACCATAGCCTTGACTAGACGGACCTTAGTCGGCAAAGTAATGTCTCTGCTTTTGAATATGCTATCTAGGTTGGTCATAACTTTTCTTCTAAGGAGTAAGCGTCTTTTAATTTCATGACTGCGGTCACCATCTGCAGTGATTTTGGAGCCCAAAATAATAAAGTCTGACACTGTTTCCACTGTTTCTCCATCTATTTCCCATGAAGTGACGGGACTGGATGTCATGATTTTCGTTTTCTGAATGTTGAGCTTTAAGCCAACTTTTTCACTCTCCTCTTTCACTTTTATCAAGAGGCTGTTTAGTTGTTCTTCGCTTTCTGCCGTAAGAGTGGTGTCATCTGCATATCTGAGGTTATTGATATTTCTCCCTGCAATCTTGATTCCAGCTTGTGCTTCTTCCAGCCCAGCGTTTCTCATGATGTGCTCTACATATAAGTTACATAAGCAGGGTGACGATATACAGCCTTGACATGTTCCTTTTCCTTTTTGGAACCAGTCTGTTGTTCCATGTTCAGTTCTAACTGTTGCTTCCTGACCTGCATACAAATTTCTCAAGAGACAGGTCAGGTGGTCTGGTATTCTCATCTCTTTCAGAATTTTCCACAGTTTATTGTGATCCACACAGTCAAAGGCTTTGGCATAGTCAATAAAGCAGAAATATATGTTTTTCTGGAACTCTCTTGCTTTTTCGATGATCCAGTGGATGTTGGCAATTTGGTCTCTGGTTCCTCTAGCTATGTACAATTCCTCCTGCACAGGTATGTATTTGTTTGCATAAATGCTCATTGGATTTAGAGGATTAGTGAAATGGCAAGAAGAAATGTTAGAAGCTGACATAAGGTTGCTGTATTATTTCATAGCGTTGCCATAAAAAATTACCATAAATTTGGTGGCTTAAAACAACAAAAGTTTATTGTCTTACAATCCTGGAGACCACAAGTCTGACATTAAGGTATTGGCAGGGTCACACTTGCCCTAAAGACTCTAGAGGAAAATCTTTCCATGACTCTTCCAGCTTCTGGTGGCTCCTGGAATTCTTTGCCTTATAAAAGCATCACTCCAATCTCTGCCTCAGTCTTCAAATTGTCTTCTCCTCTGTGCTTCTGTGTAACCAAATTTCCCTGCCTCTTCCCTTATAAAGACAGCAGTCACAGGATTTAAATCCTTAAATCTTAAATCCTTAAATCTAGGATGACATCATCTCAAGAAATTTTTCTGATTACTTCAGTATTTGAACATCTGGTGACGTTCATGTGTAGAGTCATCTCCTGTGTTGTTGGAAGAGGATGTTAGCTATGACCAGTGTGTTTTAACAAAACAAATCCTTTGCCCTGCTTCATTTTGTACTCCAAGGCCAAACTTGCCTGTTACTCCAGGTATTCCCCTTTTCCCACAGTCAGTCAATACCAATATCAGATTGGTTATGTTCTTTGCAGCCAAAGATGAAGACGCTCTATACAGTCAGCAAGGAAAAGATGTGGAGCTGGCTGTGGCTCAGATCATGAACTTCTTATTGCAAAATTCTGGCTTAAATTGAAGAAAGTATGGAAAACCACTAGGCCATTCAGGTATGACCTAAATCAAATCCCTTGTGATTATACAGTGAAGATGATGAATAGATTCAAGGGACTAGATCTGGTAGACAGAGTTCCTGAAGAACTACAGATGGATGTTCATAACATTGCACAGGAGGCAGTGACCAAAACCACCCCCAAGAAAAAGAAATGCAAGAAGGCAAAGTGTTTGTCTGAAGAAGCTTTACAAATAGCTGAGAAAAGAAGAGAAGTGAGAAACAAGGGAGAAAGGGAAAGATATACCCAACTGAATCCAACCTTCCAGAGAATAGCAAGGAGAAATAAGAAGGCCTTCTTAAATGAACAATGCAAAGAAATAGAGGAAAACAATAGAATGGGAAATACTAGAGGTCTCTTTAAAAAAACTGGAGATACCAAGTGAACATTTCATGCAAGGATGGGCACAAAAACAGTAAGAATCTAACAGAAGTAGAAGAGATTAAAGAGATGAAAAGAATATACAGAAGAACTATTCAAAAATGGTCTTAATGACCCAGATAACCATAATGGTGTGGTCACTCACCGAGACGCTGACATCCTGGAGTGTGAAGTCAAGTGGGCCTTAGGAAGCATTACTACGGACAAAGGTGGTGAAGGTGAAGGAATTCTCAGCTGAGCTATTTCAGACCCTAAAAGATCAATATGTCAGCAAATTTGGAAAACTCAGCAGTGGCCACAGGACTAGAAAAGGTCAGTTTTCATTCCACTCCCAAAGAAGAGCAATGCCAAAAAACGTTCAGACTACCATACCATTGTGTTCATTTCACATGCTAGCAAGGTAACACACAAAATCCTTCAAGCTAGGCTTCAGCAGCACGTGAACCAAGAATTTTCATATGTATAAGCTGTATTTAGAAAAGGCAGCGTTATGAGAAAACAAATTGCCAACATTTGTTTGATCACAGAGAAAGCAAGGGAGTTCCAGAAAAACATCTATTTCTGCTTCACTGACTATGCTAAAGCCTTTGACTCTGTGGATCATAAAGAACTGTGGAAAATTCTTAAAGAAATGGGAATACCAGACAATCTTACCCACCTCCTGAGAAACATGTATGCAGGTCAAGAAGCAACAGTTTGAACTGGACATGGAACAATGGACTAGTTCAAAATTGGGAAAGGAGGATGACAGGGTTGTATATTGTCACCCTGCTTATTTAACTTATATGCAGAGTACATTATGTGAAATGCTGAGCTGGATGAATCGCAAGCTGGAATCAAGATTGCCTGGAGAAATATCAACAACCTCAGATATGCAGATGATACCAGTTTAATGGCAGAAAGGAAAGAGGAGCTAAAGAGTTTCTTGATGAAAGTTAAAGAGGAGAGTGAAAAAACTGGCTTAAAACTCAACATTCAGAAAACTAAGATCATGGCATCTAGTCCCATCACTTCATGGCAAATAGAGGGGGAAAAAAAAATGGAAACAGTGACAGACTTTATTTTCTTGGGCTTCAAAATCTCTGCAGATGGTGGCTACAACCATGAAATTAGAAGAGGCTTGCTCCTTGGAAGAAAAGCTATGACAAGCCTATCAGCATATTAAAAATCAGAGACATCACTTTGCCAACAGAGGTCTGTATAGTCAAAGCTATGGTTTTTCCAGTAGTCGTGTATGGATGTGAGAGGTGGATCACAAAGAATGTTGAGTGCTGAAGAACTGCTGTTTTCAAATTGTGGTGATGGAGAAGACTCCTGAGAATTACTTGTACTTCAAGAAGATCAAACTAGCCAATCTTAAAGGAAATCAGTCTTGACTATTCATTGGAAAGACTGATGCTGAAGCTGAAGCTCCAATACTTTGGCCACCTGATGCAAAGAGCTGACTCTATGGAGTAGACCCTGATGCTGAGAAAGATTGAAGGTAAAAGGAGAAGGGGGTGGCAGAGGATGAGATGGTTAGATGACATCACCAATTTTGAGCAAACTCCAGGAAATTGTGAAGGACAGGTAAGCCTGGCTTCCTGAAGTTCATGGGGTTGCAGAGAGTCGGACATGACTTAGCAACTAAACAACAACAACTTCTACAGAGAATATACATCCAAATAAGATCACATCCTTAGGTTCTGATGGGCATGCATTTTGTTGTGTTAGTCATTCAATTGTGTCCAACTCTTTGTGATCCCATGGACTGTAGCCCACCAGGGTCCTCTGTCCATGGAATTCTCCAGGCAAGAATACTGGAGTGGATAGCCATGCCCTTCTCCAGGGGATCTTCCTAACCCAGGGACTGAACCCAGGGACTGAACCCAGGTCTCCTACATTGCAGGAAGATTCTTTACTGTCTGAGCCACCAGGGAAGCCCAGACACGAATTTTGGGAAGATACTATTCAACCAATTACAGTGGCCAAGTTTTCTTTTTGTCCGTTAAAGCCACTAAACAAATAAACCATCTGGGAAACCATCATTTTTTATTTATTTTATTTTATTTTTTTACAAAAGAAAAGATATTTCAATCCAAAGAAGTTAGATGAAAATACCCTCAAACAAAACTATAATTTAAATCCTATGGTTTTAGCTATATTAATAGCTTAAAAATAATAGTATTTTCATAAATGTTCTCGGTTCACTGCAAACCACAGAAAGTTTTTTACTAGAACCACTTCTGATTTTGGAGAAGCTTATATCAAACCAATCCTGCTGCAGACAGCAATAATAAACTCTCAACAAAAAACAATCCAGATGCATTGGAAATGTATCATAAATAGTCATAAATTGGAAAAGAGTTGACAATTGAAAGAAAGGAACAATATTAAGTTTGCCCTTTTTAAAAATGTCTGCCTGAGGGTGGGCCACAGGCCAGAGCAATAACTAAAACTCTAGAGAAATTGAAAGTAAGTGTTGCAGCTGGTAAATGTTTAACAACTGGATCTCCAGGAAAAATAAATAAAAGCCCAATTCATAGTATTTCCCAATTTCCATAGTGTAAATTATCACACTCTGGCTTGTAGAACCAAAAGACAGAGTTCAGGATGACAACTGAAGCTGGAAAACAATGGGAGAAATCCAATAATTGAGAGAACTTCAGAGTGGGAGATCCCCATTCTGTGTACAAACTGCCCAAATCGCTGATGGAACTATCAATTACACATGTGGTGACAGTTTCCAAAGAGCCTAAATATAGCTGAAAAAATTAATCAGAATTTTCAGTGCTGCCCATCACAAAGGAGAGTTTTGAGTTTCAGTTCAGCCACATTAATCGCTGACTAAAACAAACAAAAAAAGCAATTCTCTACAGAGAAATGAAAGAGAATATAGGTATCCTACATATATCATTCACAAAGTTTAGGGTATACTCCAAAATTGCTAGGGAAAAAAAAGAAATAGGAAAATATTACCAGCAATCAGTGGAGACCAACCCTAAAATGGGCCAGATTTTGAAATTAGCAGAAAGGATTTTAAGTCTTCTAGCATAACCACTAATGGAAATAAAGGAAAACACACTTTTAATAAATAAATAAAAAATCATATCAGAAGTCTAGAAACAATCAAAAAGGAACAACAGATGCAAATTCTAGAATTGAAAATTAAATATCTGAAGTTCACTGGGTGGGCCTAATAGCAGATTGAAAGTGAAGGAAGGAAGAGTAAATTAACTTGAGCACAAATTAATGGATATTATTCAACCTGAAATACACAGAGGGAAAGGTAGAAAAAGATTAATAGAGCCTCAGTGATCTGCTAGATAATACCAAAGTTCTAACATATATGTAGTTGGAGTCCCAGAAGGCAAAAAACAAAAGAGGCAGGAAAAATATTTGAAAAATAATGCCTGAAAAATTTCCCAATATAATGAAACATAAAGGTACAGATTCAAGGAGCTCAGAGAACCCCAAGCAAAATAAATGGGTACATTATATCAAACTACATAAAAATCAAATCTTAAGGGAAAATCTTCAAAGAATCTGGAAAAAAATAACACACTGAAGAAAAATAATATATTTGACCATTGACTTCTCATCACAAAAAGAGAGATATCTTTAAAATGCTGAAATATAAGAAAAAAAATCTATCAATACATCTAGCAACAATGACTCTAAGGAAACTTTGAAAAGTTAAAGGTGGACTTCCAATTTCCAGTTTCCCATGTAAGGAATTTGGTAGTCACCACTCCATCTTACCAACAAGTAAACCTTGAACAAACTGAAAAAACAATAGCTCTTGCATACATAAGGTGAGGACACAAGGCAAACTGTTGCATCCAAGACTGGAGAGACATAGAGGTAAATACAGGGAGCTAAAGATTAACATAGCAGAGACTCAATAGCTGAAACTGCCTAGAGATCCAATGCTGGGGTTAATGGATAAATTGCTGGAGTCAGTGTGGACAAGTATGAGAATTAAAAATTCCAGGGGCACCCAATAATAGGGAACCCCACAAAATTGTGAGATTTATCTCTAGGAACTTATGTTCTCACAGTAAATATTGGAGAAAAAAATTCCTCCCGCTTCCTTCACCAGGGGAGAGGGGAAAGGAACCATGCTGAAATATACCTGAGTGTAAGGCCTGCCCTTAGGAGAATCTAGTTAACCAGAGCCTAGCTTTCTGGAGTATTATCAAAGCCTAACTGACCTGGGGAAAGGGAAATAGCCAACTTTACTCATTTCTAGTCTTTTGTGTGGAAAAAGAAAAATACCCAACCTCAGCCCACTCTAGTCATCCTGATGCAACTAAGCAGGGCGAAAAATACTGAGAAGCATTTGTGATGTCCACAGTGCAGAGACACAGGCTTACTAAAGACTGAGACCTAATCATAGGAATGTTTAATATTTCCTTTCTCCCCTTCCCCCCATACCTCATATCGTGTCCAACAATAAAGAAAAAATTGTAATACATGCCAAAAGGCAAAAAGCACAATTTGAAGAGACAAAGCAAGCATTCCAAACAGGTATGACAAAGATGCTGAAATTATCAGACCAGGAAATAAAAATGACTATGATTAAGGGAGAGGGTGGGATGATTTGGGAGAATGGCATTGAAACATGGAAGAAACGAATCGCCAGTCTATGTTCGATACAGGATACAGGATGCTTGGGGCTGGTGCACGGGGATGACCCAGAGAGATGATATGGGGTGGGAGGTGAGAGGGGGGTTCAGGATTGGGAACTCATGTACACCCATGGCTGATTCACGTCAATGTATGGCAAAACCAATACAGTATTGTAAAGTAAAATAAAGTAAAAATAAAAATTAAAAAAAAAAGACTATGACTAATATGTAAGGGCTATCATGGATAAAGTAGATAGCATGCAAGATAACATGGACAAATAAGCACAGAGACAGAAATCCTAAGAAAGAACCTAAAAGAAATGCTGGAGATCAAAAACATTGTAACAGAAGTGAAGAATGCCTTTGATGGGCTTATTAGTAGACTAGACACAGAAAAAAATTACTGAGCTAGAGGATATATCAACAGAAAACTTTGTCCAAAACTGAAAAGCAAAAGACTAAAAAAAAAGGACAGAATATCCAAGGATTTGAGACAACTACAAAAATTGTAACATATGCATAATGGGAGTACCAGATGGAGAAGAGAGAAAGGAGCAGAATAAATATTTGAAACAACAATGACTGATAATTTCCCCAAAACATTGTCATACACCAAACCGCAGATTTGGGAGCTCACAGAACACCACACATGAAAAAATGCCAAAAAACTGTACTTAGGCATATCATTTTCAAAATACATAAAATCAAAGATAAAGAAAAAATCCAGTTTTAATTACCACAGCTTGTAGTATAGTTTGAAATCGGCAAGTGTGATGCCTCTGATTTTGTTCTCTCTTTCTCAGAGAGAAAGAGAATCAGAGACTTTAACGGTTCTACATGGATTTTAGATTTTTTTTCCTATTTGTGAAAAATACCATTGAAATTTTGATAAGGATTTCACTGAATCTGTAGATTACAGTATGGACATTTAAGCAATATTAATTATTCTAATCCATATATATGAGCTATCATTCCATTTATTTGTGTCTTCTTTAATTTGTTTCTTTTCAGTATATTAACCTTTCACCTCCTTGGTTAAATTTATTCCTAAGAATATTATTGTTTTTGATGCTATGGTAAATGGGATTGCTTGCTAAATTACTTTTCAGATAGTTAAATTCTAGGATTCAGAAATGCAACTGATCTTTGTTGATCTTGTATCCTACAACTTTGTTTGATTCATTATTTGTTCTAATATTTTTTTGTGAAAATTTTAGCATTTTCTATACATAAGAGTATGTCATCTGCAAACAGAGAAGCATTTAACTTCTTCTTTGTTGTTTTGGATGCCTTTTATTTCTTTGTCTTGCCTAGTTGCTCTGGATAAAATTTCCAGTACTATATTGAATAGGAGTGGTGAGAGTGAGCACACTTATTCCATGCTAGAAAAAAGCTTTCAGTCTTTCACCATTGAGTATTATGTTAGCTATGTGTCTTTCATACATGAGTTTTATTATGTTGAGGTTCACTGGAAAAGACCCAGATTCTGGGAAAGATTGAAGGCAAAAGGAGAAGAGGGTGAAAGAGGATGAGAAGGTTAGATAACATGAATGTGAGCAAACTCTGAGAGACAAAGGAGGCCAGAGGAGACTGGCATACTATAATCCATGAGGTTGCAAAGAGTTGGATATAGTTTAGCGACCGAAGAACAGCAACATCCCTTCTACACCCAATTTGTTGTGAGTTTCTATTGTAAAAGAATATTGGAGTGCTTTTTCTGCATTGTTGAAATAATCATATGATTTTTATCCTTCATTTTATTAATGTGGTTATCACATTTATTGGTTTCCATATGTTGAATCATCATTGCCTCCCAGGGATAAATCCAGTTTGATCATGCTGTATGTTCCTTTTAATGTGCTGTTGAATTAGGTTTCTTAGTATTTTGTTGGAAGATTTGCATCTATATTCATCAGAGATACTGGTCTATAGTTTGCTTTTCTTGAAGTCTACTTATCTGGCAGTGGTATCATGGTATTACTGTCCTAAAAATAAGTTTGGTGTTTTCCTTCATCTTCAGTTTTTTGGAAGAATTTTAGAAGGATTGGCCTTAATCCTTTTTAACACATTTGTTAGAATTCAGTGAATTAATGCTTCAATCTCCTACTCATTATTTTTATGTTCGGATTTTCTGTTTCTTTATGATTCAGTCTTGGTAGGTTGTATATTTCTAGGAATTTATCCATTTATTTTGTGTTATTCAATTTGTTGCAATCTAATTATTCATAATAGTGTATTATGGTCCTTTGTATTTTTGTAGTATCAGTCACAATGTTTACTGTCTCCTCTTTCATTTCTAATTGTGTTTATTTGAGTTTCCTCATCCCCCCATTTAATCTAGATAAATATTTGTCAATTTTATCTTTTCAAAAAGCTAACTCTTGGTTTTCCTTAATTTTTCTATTATTTTTCTAGTCTATATTGCTTTTATTTCTGCTCTAATTTGTATATATCCTTGCTTATGCTAACTTTGGGTTTAGTTTGTCCTTTTTCTAGCTCCTTGAGGTGTACAATGAGATTGTTTATTTGAGATCTCTTTTTCTTAATGTAGGTGTTTATCACTATGAAACTTTCCTCTTACAACTGTTTTTACTGCATTCCTATATGTTTTGGTATGTTGTGTTTCCATTTTCTTTTGTCTCTAGATAGTTTTATTTCCCTTTTGATTTCTTCTTTGACCTACTGGCTTTTCAGAATTACATTGTTTGTTTTCCATGCATTTGTCAGTTTTCCAGTTTTCTTGCTCTTATTGATTTCCAATTTCATACTGTTGTGGTCATAAACAGTCATCGTAAATTTGTTGAGACTTGCTTTGTAGCGCAACATATGGTATTGGAGAATGTTCCATGTGCACTTGAGAAGAATGAACTTTCTGCTGCTGTTGGGTGCAATGCTCTGGATATGTTTGTTAGGTTCGTTTACTCTATAGTGTAATTCATGTCTGCTACTTCCTTGTCGGTTTTTCTTTCAGGATGATCTGTCCAATGTTGAAAGTAGAGTATTGAAGTCCTATTATTTTCTTGCTATTTTCTCCCTTTAGTTCTGTTTATATTTGTTTTAAATATTTAAGCACTCCAATATTGGGTACAGTAAGTCCCTACATACAAATGGGTTCCATTTTGAGAGCTTGTTCATATGTCAGATTTGTTCATAAGTCCAACAAAGTTAGCCTAGGTACCCAACTAACATAATCAGCTATGTAGTACTATACTGTAATAGGTTTATAATACTTTTCACACAAATAATACATAAAATAGCACAAAAAGAAAGCAAATATTTTTTATCTTACAGTGTAGTACCTTAAAAAGTATAGTAGTACTGTACAATAGCTGCCATACAGGAGTTGGCATCAAGTGAACAGGGAAGGATAGTTACCAACTGGAGGAGAGAGAGGAGGTGGGAGATGGTAGAGCTGAAGGCTCATCAGCAATAGGAGAGAGAAAGAAAGCTGTAATTTCATTCATGCCTGACACTGATGCACAGGTTCTGGTTCCTTGATGGATTCAATTCTGTCTACCCTCGAAAAAATGACCCAATGATGTCTGGGTAGTAGCTCTTTCTACATTCTGAAATTTGCACTGGATTGCCTTCTGAAGGGCTGCTGCAACCTTCATATACCATTCTACATTCAGGTCCTATGCCTCAAGAACTAACAGTGTCTCCTCAAATAAAGAAAATGCCCCGGCTATTTCCTAGGTAGTGAATTTCTTCAGGTCTTCAGTTACTTCTTCCTCCTCTTATCTCTCTTTGTCCTTTCTCTGTGCCTCCAATTCCATCATTATTGCTTGACACTTCTTAGCAGTACGAGCTACATCACTGCTGCTTTTACACTTGCTTCCAGATATCCTGGGCTTGAAATAAAGATACCGTACTACTATACTCTATACAGCACTATAAAATACACAAAAGCACAATCACTTGTAGAGGATGCACACACATGAAAATGTACACCTGACATGTGAACTAACTTATGTGACTGGACATGCAAACACGTGTCCAAACATGTGCATCTTTGAAAGTTCGCAACTTGAATATTCATATGTACAGGACTTACTGTACATATATACTTATAATTGTTGTTCTCTTCATGAATATACCCTTTCATCCCTATATAATGTCTTTTGTGACCAATTTTGTCTGAAGGTCTATTTTATCTGATGTAAATGTAGCCAATTCTGCTCTTTTTTGGTTACTATTCCCATGGACATCTATTTCTATCATTTCACGTGGAGCCTATGTGTATTCTTAAGGCTTAAGTGAATCTTTTATAGGTGGTATAGATTTCAGTCTTGGATGTTTTTCCATTCAGCATTCCTGTGTCTTTTGATTTGAGAATTTAACCTTTTTGGTTTTAAAGTAATTTGAAGAGCAGAGACATTACTTTGCCAACAAAGGTCCGTCTAGTCAAGGCTATGGTTTTTCCAGTAGTCATGTATGGGTGTGAGCGTTGGACTGTGAAGAAGGCTGAGCACCGAAGAATTGATGCTTTTGAACTGTGGTGTTGGAGAAGACTCTTGAGAGTCCCTTAGACTGCAAGGAGATCCAACCAGTCCATTCTGAAGGAGATCAGCCCTGGCATTTCTTTGGAAGGAATGATGCTAAAGCTGAAACGCCAGTATTTTGGCCACCTCATGCGAAGAGTTGACTCATTGGAAAAGACTCTGATGCTGGGAGGGATTGGGGGCAGGAGGAGAAGGGGACGACAGAGGATGAGATGGCTGGAGGGCATCACTGACTCGATGGACGTGAGTCTGAGTGAACTCCGGGAGTTGGTGATGGACAGGGAGGCCTGGTGTGCTGCGGTTCACGGGGTCGCAAAGAGTCGGACACGACTGAGCAACTGAACTGAACTGAACTGAAGAACTTAATATTGCCACCTTCATAACTGATTTCTGGTTACTTTATAGTTCTATTATTCCATTTTTCATCTCCAACTATCTTTCTTTATGATTTGATGATTTATGTAGTGGTATGCTTTGATTCCTTTCTTTTTACTCTTGTGTATCTTCTGTGGATTTTCATTTTGTGGTTACCATGAAGCTTACATAAAACTTATTGTGGATATAATAGCCTATTTTAATCTAATAACAACTTCTCCCACATATAAAAACTCTAGCCTTTTTCTCCACCACACACATTTCATATTCTTGCACAACTTACAATTTTTTACATTGTGGATCCATTAAACAATGATTGCAGTTATATTTATCTTTAACATTTTTTAACATTTATGTTAGAGTTTACAGTGGTTTATAAGTAAGAAAAATATCAACATACTTTGGTAGCTCAGCTGGTAGAGAATCTTCCTGCAAAGCGGGAGACCTGGGTTCAATCCTGGGTTAGGAAGATCCCCTGTATAAGGGAAAGGCTACCCACTCCAGTATTCTGGCCTGGAAAATTTCATGGACTGTACAGTTCATGGGGTTGCAAAGAGTCAGACACGACTGAGCGACTGTCACTTAGTAGACACTGCACAAAATAAGATCAAAAAGATATAAAAATGGTCAATGGGTGCTGGAAAAGTTGCATTATTAGTCATTGTAGAAAGTCAGATTAACACATATCAAGTATCACTACACATTCACTAGAATAGATAAAAGATTAATTTATATTCTCTGTTGTCAAGAATGTGAGGCAAATAAAACTCTCACACATGAATTGTGAACTTTTAAAGTGGTGCAACCACTTTAAGAAACTCTTTCTCATAGAATTTAACATGTAACTATACCTACAATTCAGCAATTCTACTCAAAGGTATATAACCAATAGAGAGAAAATCATATGTTCACAAAAAAAAATGTTATGCAAGAAAGTTCATAGCAGCTTTATTCACAATAGCTAAAAATGCAGAAAAAGCAAAGTCCATTGCAATAACTGAATAAACAAAATGTTGACACTCATACCGTGAGGGTTTTCAGTTCAGTTTAGTTGCTCAGACTTGTCCGACTCTTTGCGACCCCATGAATCGCAGCACACCAGGCCTCCCTGTCCATCACCAACTCCCAGAGTTCACTCAGACTCAAATCCATCGCACCAGTGATGTCATCCAGCCATCTCATCCTCTGTCGTCCCCTTCTCTTCCTGCCCCCAATCTCTCCCAGCATCAGAGTCTTTTCCAATGAGTCAACTCTTCGCATGACGTGGCCAAAGTACCGGAGTTTCAGCTTTAGCATCATTCCTTCCAAAGAAATGCCAGGGCTGATCTTCAGAATGGACTGGTTGGATCTCCTTGCAGTCCAAGGGACTCTCAAGAGTCTTCTTTTAAACGCATCAATTCTTCAACATTCAGCCTTCTTCACAGTCCAACTCTCACATCCATACATGATCATTGGAAAAACCATAGCCTTGACTAGACGGACCTTAGTCAACAAAGTAATGTCTCTGCTTTTGAATATGCTATCTAGGTTGGTCATAACTTTTCTTCCAAGGAGTAAGCTTCTTTTAATTTCATGGCTGCAGTCACCATCTGCAGTGATTTTGGAGCCCCAAAAAATAAAGTCTGACCCTGTTTCCACTGTTTCCCTTTCTATTTCCCATGAAATGATGGGACCAGATGCCATGATCTTCATTTTCTGAATGTTGAGCTTTAAGCCAACTTTTTCACTCTCCTTTTTCACTTTCATCAAGAGGCTCTTTAGTTCTTCTTTGCTTTCTGCCATAAGGGTGATGTCATCTGCATATCTGAGGTTATTGATATTTCTCCCTTTCAGTCTTGATTCCAGCTTGTGCTTCTTCCAGTCCAGCGTTTCTCATGATGTACTCTGCATATAAGCTAAATAAGAAGGGTGACAATATACAGTGTTGATGTACTCCTTTTCCTATTTGGAACCAGTCTGTTGTTCCATGTCCAGTTCTAACTGTTGCTTCCTGACCTGCATACAGATTTCTCAAGAGGCAGGTCAGGTGCTCTGGTGTTCCCATCTCTTTCAGAATTTCCCACAGTTTATTGTGATCCACACAGTCAAAGGCTTTGGCATAGTCAATAAAGCAGAAATAGATGTTTTTCTGGAACTCTCTTGCTTTTTTGATGATCCAGCAGATGTTGGCAATTTGATCTCTGGTTCCTCTGCCTTTTCTAAAACCAGCTTGAACATCTGGAAGTTCACGGTTCACGTATTGCTGAAGCCTGGCTTGGAGAATTTTAGTGAAGTCACTTTGTTGTGTCTGACTCCTAGCTACCCCTTGTGGGTTTTAGCCAGCATCAAAAAGGACAAACTATTGATAAATGCAATAGCTTGCATAGATCTCAAAAACATGATGCTCAGCAAAGAAGTGAGATCAAAGAGAAGTACACAATCTATTATTATATTTATATTTAATGCTGCTGCTGCTAACTCACTTCAGTCGTGTCCAACTCTGTGCAACCCCATAAATGGCAGCCCATCAGGCTCTCCCGTCCCTGGGATTCTCTAAGCAAGAACACTGGACTGGTTTGCCATTGCCTTCTCTAATGCATGAAAGTGAAAAGTGAAAAGTGAAAGTGAATTCACTCTGTCGTGTCCAACTCCTAGTGATCCCATGGACTGCAGCCCACCAGGCTCCACCGTCCACGGGATTTTCCAGGCAAGAGTACTGGAGTGAGTTGCCATTGCCTTCTCCAATATTTAGTGCAGGAATAGGCAAAACTAATCTACAATATGGAGAAAGCAATGGCACCCCACTCCAGAACTCTTGCCTGGAAAATCCCACGAAAGGAGGAGCCTGGTGGGCTGCAGTCCATGGAGTTGCTAAGAGTCACACATGACTGAGCGAATTCACTTTCACATTTCACTTTCACGCATTGGAGCAGGAAATGGCAACCCATTCCAGTGTTCTTGCCTGGAGAATCCCAGGGACAGGGGAGCCTGGTGGGCTGCCGTCTATGGGGTCACACAGAGTCGGACACGACTGAAGCAACTTAGCAGCAGTAGCAGCAACAGCAATCTACAATAAGAGAAGCTAGATCACTTAGGTGTGGGGACAGTGACTGGTGGGGGCACAAGGAAATTTTCAGGGATCATGGAATGTTCCTTATCTCAATCTGGGTGATGGTTGTCAAAATTCATCAAAATTTCATTTTTTTGTTTATGAAAGGTATGTGGTTTTCACTATATGCATATTATATCACAATAAAGTACTGTAGAAGACAAAAAGAAAAGGATCACCTGAATATTGCTCTACTAAGAAAATACAAACCTAAAATTCTCCCTCAGAGAAAATGAGACCAAAATGGCTTTGCTACAATTTCTACCAATCATTTAAGAAAGAAGTAATTACAGTCCAATAAAAACTATTCCATAGAATAGATAAAGGAACAAGACTCCCAAAATTCATTTTATGAGGCTTACAAAACCTTAAGATCAAAACCTGACAAGAACTGAACAAGCAAACAAAATTATAGGCTATTCTGATTCATGGTCATGAATGAAAACATCCCTAAAAATGTTCATAAATCATATCCAACAATATACACAAACTGTAATATATCATGGCCAAGTTGGGTTTATCCCAGAAATCCAATTTTGGTTAAAAATTTTAAAAATGTAATTCACCACATTAACATTTTAGAGGAGAAAATATTTTAATTATGCAAAGAGGCATAAGAAAAAAAGGCATCTGATAAATTTTGATATCCATTCTTTCCCCAAAAAAATAGCAAACAAGGAATATAAGAGAACTTCTTGAATATGATACAATGTATCTAGAAATATACTTACTGAAAACATCACACTTATTTATAACATATTAAAATACTTTTCTTTGACATTGGAAATATGATAAGATGGCTACCATTATCACTACTATTTAGCATTATAGTAGAAATAATAATGAGTTCAGTGTATTAAGAATACAACAAAAAATGAAAACATAAACATAGGAAAATAAATATAAAATTGTTGTTATTCACAGATTGTATTATTGATTATATAGAAAATATAAAAGAATATATGGATAAACTATTACATTTAAGTAGGTACTTTAGTAAAATTGTTGGATACAAAAGTGATATACAAAAATCAATTTTCTTAAATGAACAAAAATGTTTATGTCACTAAAAGGTCTCAGTCATAGTAGCATCAAGAATATCTATTTGGATTGCTTCTGAATAAAAGGTCAAGAGAGACAATAATATTTTAAAACTAGAATAAACTGGAAAATGTATATTTTTTATTGAGGTAAAATTGGTATACTACACTGTGTAAGTTTCATATGTATAACATTTTAATTTGATATCTGTAAACTCTACAAATGGTCACCCCAAAAATTCTACTTAGCATTCATCAACATATAATTGACCCTCTTCATCCATTTTGCACAGCCCCCAACCCCCTCCTTTCTGATAATCATTAATCTTCTCTCTGTATCTATGAGTCAGTTTTTGTTTTGTTTGATCATTTTCTTGTTTGCATTTTTGTTTTAGATTCCACATATGAGTGAACTCATATAGTATTTGTCTTTCTCTGACTTACTTCACTCATTTCACTAGAATACAAAAATTATCATTTTAAAGGTAGAAACAACAGGATTAAATAACAGTTCAAGGAAGAGAATACTTTTCAAAGTGAATTGACAATCTTCAATTGTTTTTCCCCCTCTGAAATATGTACCAACTGTAATAACAGGCTGTGGATCAGCCTTAGCCAGACACAAAGCCTCTACTGAGAGAAAGAAAAACCAACAAAGTTTTAACAGTTTGACAGGGCTGGTTGAAAAATTGAAAAGTTGATGAGACAAATGCTCAGCAAATTTCCCCTACCAGACATTTGCTGACTTCTGGTACTGTACAAGAATACAGGGAGCTAGGTCAAATACTTCTAAAAGGTAAAGTGAAATCTCCAGCAACCACCAGTTCTTAGGAAACAGACATGTGCTAGAATTTGAAGTTATAGGAGGCTGCAAACTGTGAATGATAGATCTTGATTTTCAACAATCTTTCAGAAATCAAAAGACAGAAGTCCATTAGTGTTTTGCATCTTTCAGTGGAAGAGCAAACCACAGTAGCTTATTTTATTAAAATTGCAATCCAACCCTGACTCATCTCCATATCTAATTGGATTGAGAAAAGCATCCCCTTACCTTATCCACCTAAAAGGAAAAAGTTAGAAGTCTCTCTAGAATATCTCATCTAGAAATACTATGGTTCTTTTGTATGTCGTGCATGGCATGCAATAAAAAAAATGCTAAAATGGCTATATGCCTATCAGAATGGCCCAAATCCAGAAAACTAACAACACTAAGTGCTGATGAGGGTGTAAAGCACAGGAATTTTCACTCATTTCTCATGGGGATGCAAAAGGGTATGACCACTTTGGAAGGCAGTTTGGAGATTTCTTACAAAACTAAACATACTCTTATCATATATCCTCCCTGTTATTTACCCAAAGGAACTGAAGACTTATTTCCACACACACACAAAAAATTACACAGAGGTGTTTATAACCAGTTTATAATTTCTAAATCCTGGAAGCAACCAACATGTACTTCAGTTGGTGAATAGATAGATAAACTATGATGTATTCAGTTGATAGAATATTCTTTAGCACTAAAAGGAAATGGGCTATTGAGCCATGGAAAGACATGAAGGAAACTTCAATGTATATTACTAAGTGGAAGAAGGTAATCTGAAAAGGGCACATACTGTATTATTCCAACTGTATGACAATCTGGAAAAGACAACACTATATAGACAGTAAAAAGATCAACAGTTGCCAAGGGGTGTGGGGAGGAAGAGATGAATAGGTGGAGCACAAAGAACTTTTAGGGCAGTGAAACTGTTCTGTATGATCACATAATGGCAGATGCATGTTACGATAAGTCCCCTACATACAAACCTTCAAATCACAAATTTTCATTCAGGTGTGAGTGACTTTGCAGCAGGCCCTCTGTCTTCTATTGCTGATGATCCTTCAGCTCTACCAGCCCCCAACTCCTCTCCCCATTCCAGTCAGTAATTCTTCGCCAGTTCACTTGATGTAAGCCCTGGTATGTCAGCTGCTGTACTATATACTACTGTACTTTTCAAGGTACTGGGCTATCACATTAAAAATGCTTTCTTTATTTTTGGCATTTTTAATGTACTGTTTTGTTGTTGTTGTTTAGTCACTAAGTCGTGTCCAACTCTTTTGCGACCCCGTGGACTGTAGCCTACCAGGCGCCTCTGTTCATGGGATTTCCCAGGCAAAAATACTGAGGTGGGTTGGCATTTCCTTCTCCAGGGGATCTACCCAACCCAGGGATCAAATTTGTGTTTCCTGCGTTGGCAGGCAGATTCTTTACCATCATCAGGGAAGCCCTTTTTAAATGTATTATTTATGTGAAAAGTTGGCTTTCCTGGTGACTCAGGTGGCAAAGGATCTGCCTGCTATGCGGGAGACCCAGGTTCAGTCCCTGAGTTGGGAAGATCCCCTGCAGAAGGAAATGGCTACCCATTCCAGTATTCTTGGCTGGAGAATTCCATGGACAGAAGAGCCTGGTGGGGTATAGTCCATGGGGTTGCAAAGAAACAGATGCAACTGAGCAACTTTCACTTTTTTCTTTTTCTTTTTTCTAAAAATTTTTATTTTTACTTTATTTTGCTTTACAATACTGTATTAGTTTTGCCATACATTGACATGAATCAGCCACGGCTGTACATGAGTTCCCAATCCTGAACCCCCCTCTCACCTCCCACCCCATATCATCTCTCTGGATCATCCCTGTGCACCAGCCCCAAGCATCCTGTATCCTGTATTGAACATAGACTGGCGATTCATTTCTTACATGATAGTATACATGTTTCAATGCCATTCTCCCAAATCATCTCCCCCCCCTCCACAGAGTCCGAAAGTCCGTTCTAAACATATCTGTCTCTTTTGCTGTCTCGCATACAGTGTTATCATTACCATCTTTCTAAATTCCATATATATGTGTTAGTATATTGTATTGGTGTTTTTGTTTCTGGCTTACTTCACTCTGTATAATCGGCTCCAGTTTCATCCATCTCATTAGAACTGATTCAAATGTATTCTTTTTAATGGCTGAGTAATACTCCATTGTGTATATGTACCACAGCTTTCTTATCCATTCATCTGCTGATGAACATCTAGGTTGCTTCCATGTTCTGGCAATTATAAACAGTGCTACGATGAACACTGGGGTGCACGTGTCTTTCAGTTCTGGTTTCCTCAGTGTGTATGCCCAGCAGTGAGATTGCTGGGTCATAAGGCAGTTCTATTTGCAATTTTTTAAGGAATCTCCACACTGTTCTCCATAGTGGCTGTACTAGTTTGCATTCCCACCAACAGTGTAAGAGGGTTCCCTTTTCTCCACATCCTCTCCAGCATTTATTGCTTGTAGACTTTTGGATCACTGCCATTCTGACTGGTGTGAAATGGTACCTCATTGTGGTTTTGATTTGCATTTCTCTGATAATGAGTGATGTTGAGCATCTTTTCATGTGTTTGTTAGCCATCCGTATGTCTTCTTTGGAGAAATGTCTATTTAGTTCTTTGGCCATTTTTTGATTGGGTCATTTATTTTTCTGGAATTGAGCTGCATAAGATGCTTGTATATTTTTGAGATTAGTTGTTTGTCAGTTGCTTCATTTGCTATTATTTTCTCCCATTCTGAAGGCTGTCTTTTCACCTTGCTTATAGTTTCCTTTGTTGTGCAGAAGCTTTTAATTTTAATTAGATCCCATTTGTTTATTTTTGCTTTTATTTCCAGTATTCTGGGAGGTGGATCATAGAGGATCCTGCTGTGATTTATGTCGGAGAGTGTTTTGCCTATGTTCTCCTCTAGGAGTTTTATAGTTTCTGGTCTTACGCTTAGATCTTTAATCCAAGTTGAGTTTATTTTTGTGTATGGTGTTAGAAAGTGTTCTAGTTTCATTCTTTTACAAGTGGTTGACCAGTTTTCCCAGCACCACTTGTTGAAGAGATTATCTTTAATCCATTGTATATTCTTGCCTCCTTTGTCAAAGATAAGGTGTCCATATGTGTGTGGATTTATCTCTGGGCTTTCTATTTTGTTCCATTGATCTATATTTCTGTCTTTGTGCCAGTACCATACTATCTTGATGACTGTGGCTTTGTAGTAGAGCCTGAAGTCAGGCAGGTTGATTCCTCCATTTCCATTCTTCTTTCTCAAGATTGCTTTGGCTATTTGAGGTTTTTTGTATTTCCATACAAATTGTGAAATTATTTGTTCTAGCTCTGTGAAAAATACTGCTGGTAGCTTGATAGGGATTGCATTGAATCTGTAGTTTGCTTTGGGTAGTATACTCATTTTCACTATATTGATTCTTCTGATCCATGAACTAGGTATGTTTCTCCATCTATTAATGTTCTCTTTGATTTCTTTCATCGGTGTTTTATAATTTTCTATATATAGGTCTTTAGTTTCTTTAGGTAGATATATTCCTAAGTATTTTATTCTTTTCATTGCAATGGTGAATGGAATTGTTTCCTTAATTTCTTTTTCTACTTTCTCATTGTTAGTGTATAGGAATGTGAAAAGCATTAAAACCTATTACAGTACAGTACTATAAAGCCCAGTTTGTTAGTTGGGTACCTAGACTAACTTTGTTGGTTTGTTTGTTGTTATTGTTCAGTCACTAAGCCGTGTCTGATTCTTTGTGACGTTGTTGGACTTATAAAGAAATTATACTTACTAACACACTCTCAGAATGAAGCTTGTTTGTATGCAGGGAACTTACTGTGTTATACATTTGTCTATAGACTATACTGCACCAAGAATGAACCCTAATGTAAACTATGGACTTTGGATAATGATGATATAGTAATGCAGGCTTATCAACTGTAACAAATGCACCACTCTGATGGGGAATGTTGATAATGGGAGAGGCTATGCTTACTCCTTGGAAGGAAAGTTATGACCAACCTAGACAGCATATTCAAAAGCAGAGACATTATTTTGCCAACAAAGGTCCATCTAGTCAAGGCTATGGTTTTTCCTGTGGTCATGTATGGATGTTAGAGTTGGACTGTGAAGAAAGCTGAGCACCGAAGAATTGATGCGTTTGAACTGTGGTGTCGGAGAAGATTCTTGAGAGTCCCTTGGACTGCAAGGAGATCCAACCAGTCCATTCTGAAGGAGATCAGCCCTGGCATTTCTTTGGAAGGAATGATGCTAAAGCTGAAACTCCAGTACTTTGGCCACCTCATGTGAAGACTTAACTCATTGGAAAAGACCCTGATGCTGGGAGGGATTAGGGGCAGGAGGAGAAGGGGATGACAGAGGATGAGATGGCTGGATGGCATCACTGGTGCGATGGACTTGAGTTTGAGTGAACTCGGGAGTTGGTGATGGACAGGGAGGCCTGGTGTGCTGCGATTCATGGGATCACAAAGAGTCAGACATGAAAGAGCGACTGAACTGAACTGAACTGAACTGATACATGACTGGGAGTAGAATGTATATGGGAAATCTCGGTGCCTTCCCTACTCAATTTTACTGTGAACTTAAAACTACTCTAAAATAATAAACTGCATTAAAAATAACCAAAAAAAAAAAGCGCAAGATATACAAAGAGTTAAGGTGATATGGAATGTTACCTCAAGAGAAAACATAGAAAAGAGTTGCATAAAGATGATCTGGATATTGAAATCATCAGAACATTAGTTCTAAATTAGCTGTGATTAACATTTTAAGAGAAATAGAGAAAAAGATAAGAAAAAGTGATGAAAAAAATCAAGAAATTCAATAGAGAATTTTAATTAATAAAATAAGAATCAATTGGATATCCTAGAAGGGAAAATGTCAGAATTCAAAGCATAGGTTTAATAGGATAATGGATACAAAAGAACAGGACGTTAACTCCAAACAAAATTAACAGAAAATGCTAAAACTGAAGTACAAAAACAACAAAACAAAAATGAATTGGAAAAAAAATGCAGAACAGAGAATAATAGACATGTGGGACACAATCAAGATCTAAAATATCTGAAATGAGAAAAGAGAAGGAATGGAGTAGAAGCAACTTTCAGACAATATCCAAAAAATTTACAAAACTAATGAAAGATATAAATCCACAAAATCAAGAACCTCAGTGGACCATAAGCAAGATAAACAGAAAACCACACTTAAGGATATGATAGTCAAGGTGCTAAAAATCAAAGGTTCAGAAGAAATCTTTAAGCAGCAGAAGTGTAAAAGACACTACATTCAAGGGAACAATATTGAAATTAAGGTAGACTTCTCAAAAGAAACAACACAAGTCAGAAGGCAATGTTATGGCATTTTTAAAGTGCTAAAGTAAAAATAAACAAACAGAATTACCAATATAGAATTATATATCCAAGAAAAGTATTCTTCAACAATGTGGGTAAAGTAAAGAGACTTTCAGAAAACCAAAGACTGAAGGAATTCCTCACAAGCAAATCAACACTATAAGGAAAAAAAAAAAAGAAAATTATTCAGGCAAAAGGAAAATGATCCCAGACAGAAAATATGGTTAAGTATAAATTAATATTTATGATTATTGTAATATTATGTAGAATTTAAATTATATGTAAAGTTAAAATTCTTGACAAAAAATAATGCAAAAGATGAAAAAGGGATGAGTGAAGTTTAAATGTTCAAGCAATATCAGAGAAGTGGTGCAAATAATTTCTATTAGACAGTGATAAATCATGGATTCCTGCTATATTTGCTAAGGTAATCACTAAAAGAAGATATAATTGTGAAGAAGGTATAACTGAGAAGTTATTAGGGGGAAATATGCAAAATAAAAATGTTGATAAATCTAAAAGGAGGCAAGAATGAATGAAGGGGAAAAGGAATATAAAAATGAGTCAAATACAAAATGTATCACTAGATGGTAGATATATTCTAAACCAAATTATATGACTGATTAAATATAAATAAACCAAATATTCCCAAGTAAAACACTAAGATTGTCAGATAGGATTTAAGAAAGCCCAAATATATGCAAGTTACAAGAGGTGAAATTTAAATGTTAAGATTCAAAAAAAAAAAAAAACAAAGAATATAAAAGGACAAAAATGATTTACCATAAACTAATCAATCAAAACTATAGTGTATTATATTAATATCAGAAAAATCAAGCTGCAGTACAAGAGATAAAGTGAGATATTTAATAATTATAAAGGGGATCAATCAAAGATTATGACATTATAGTCCTCTATGAGAGGTGCCAAAGAATTTGTGGGCATCTTTAATCTACCTCAAGACCCAATTAAAATACCAGCAGAAATGTTTGTAGAAATTGACAAGATGATTCTAAAATCATACGCTAATACAAAGGGCTAAAATAGTTAAGAGCAATCATGAAGAAAAAGAACAAATCTGGAGATCGTATATATATCATGCTGTGGTTAGTAAGACACTGTGATATTGGTGCAAGGATATACTATTTGGAATGACAGGGTATAATGAAAAAAGTAAAGTGTTTAGGCATATAGTATCACATGATAGGAAGCATCACTACAAACAAAGCTAGTGGAGGTGATGGAATTCCAGTTGAGGTACTTTAAATTCTAAAAGATGATGCTGTGAAAGTGCTACATTCAATATGCCAGCAAATTTGGAAAACTGAGCAGTGGCCACAGGACTGGAAAAATGTCAGTTTTCATTCCAATCCCAAAGAAAGGCAATGCCAAAGAATGCTCAAACTACCGCAGAACTGCACTCATCTCACACACTAGTAAAGTAATGCTCAAAATTCTCCAAGCCAGGCTTCAGCAATACATGAACTGTGAACTTCCAGATGTTCAAACTGGTTTTAGAAAAGGCAGAGGAACCAGAGATCAAATTGCCAACATCCGCTGGATCATCAAAAAAGCAAGAGAGTTCCAGGAAAACATCTATTTCTGCTTTCCTGACTATGCCAAAGCCTTATAAACTGGAAAATTCTTCAAGAGGTGGGAATACCAGACCACCTGACCTACCTCTTGAGAAATCTGTATGCAGGTCAGGAAGCAACAGTTAGAACTGGACATGGAACAACAGAGTAGTTCCAAATAGGAAAAGGAGTACTTCAAGGCTGTATCTTGTCATTCTGCTTATTTAACTTATATGCAGAGTACATCATGAGACATGCTGGAATGCAGAAAGCACAAGCTGGAATCAAGATTGCTGGGAGAAATATCAATAACCTCAGATATGCAGATAACACCACCCTTATGGCAGAAAGTGAAGAAGAACTAAAGAGCCTCTTGATGAAAGTGAAAGAGGAGAGTGAAAAAGTTGACTTAAAGCTCAGCATTCAGAAAACTAAGATCATGGCATCAGGTCACATCACTTCATGGCAAATAGATGGGGAAACAGTGGAAACAGTGGCTGACTTTATTTTTTTGAGCTCCAAAATCACTGCAGATGGTGATTGCAGCCGTGAAATTAAAAGACACTTCCTCCTTGGAAGGAAAGTTATGACCAATCTAGACAGCGTATTAAAAAGCAGAGAGATTACTTTGCCAACGAAGGTCCATCTAGTCAAGGCTATGGTTTTTCCAGTGGTCATGTATGGATGTGAGACTTGGACTATAAATGTATGGCAAAACCAATACAGTATTGTAAGTAAAATAAAGTAAAAATAAAAATAAGAAATAAAAAATTTTAAAAAAGAATAAAAAGATGCTTTAAGGAAAAAAAAATAAAGAAAGCTGAGCACTGAAGCATTAATGCTTCTGAACTGTGGTGTTGGAGAAGACTCTTGAGAGTCCCTTGGACTGCAAGGTGATCTAACCAGTCGATCCTAAAGGAGGTCAGTCCTGGGTGTTCAATAGAAGGACTGATGTTGAAGCTGAAACTCCAATACTTTGGCCACCTGATGTGAAGAGCTGACTCGTTTGAAAAGACCCTGATGCTGGGAAAGATTGAGGGCAGGAGGAGAAGGGGATGACAGAGGATGAGATGGTTGGATGGCATTACTGACTCAATGAACATGGGTTTGTGTAGATTCTGGGAGTTGGTGATGGACAGGGAGGCCTGGTGTGTTGCAGTTCATGGGGTCACAATGAGTCGAATATGACTGAGCGATTGAACTGGAACTGGATGGTTTAATTGAGATTATGTTGCAGTGCAAAGGTGAAAGCATAGTTTTTCAAACAAATAATGCTACTTTAAGCAGATATTCATATGGAAAAAGAAATGCAGTTATATCCCAAACATACATATGAATTGCACATGAATTGCAGTTTTATGTTAAAATTAAAACAGTATTTTTTTATTATATAAGTTTCAGGTGTACAACAATACATTTGACATCTATATACACTACAGAGTGATCACCACAATAAATCTAGTTGCCATCCATCTTCAGGACATCTGACCCCCTTCATCCATTTCACCCACCCCGCCCAACCCTCTGCCCCTCTGGTAAGTGCTAATCTGTTTTCTGTATCTATGAGTTTGTTTTATTTTGTTTGTTCATTTGTCTTATTTTTTATATTCCACATGTGAATGAAATCATATAGTATTTGTCTTTCTCCATGTGGCTTATTTCACTTAGCACAATATTAATATCTTCAAGGTCCATCCATGTTGTTGCAAATGGCAGGAGATTTCATTCTTTTTGTATGAATGTGTAGTATTTCATTGTATATGTATGTATGTATATATAAAGCAATGCTTTATAGATAAATATAACTAAGGAAAATCTCCTCATGACTTGGTATAGGAAAATATTTTTTTAAGCAGGACAGAAAAAGTACTAATTATAAAATTAAAAAAAATTATTACTTATGCCACATTAAAATTAAGACTTGTTCATCAAAAAATACCAATAAAAAATGAAGAAACAGTCCACAGGATGGGAAATAACACTTGAAATACACATATTCAGCAAACAATATATCAAGAATATATAAAGGCCTCCTACAAAATAATAAGGAAAAGATAACCCATGTAGAGAAATAGGCAAATGACTTGAACAGTTTGTGCGTGCTAAGTTGCTTCAGTTGTGTTCAACTCTTTGCAACCCTATAGACTATAGCCTGCCAGGTTCCTCTGTCCATGGGATTCTCCAGGCAAGAGTATTCCCGACCCAGGGACTGGACTTGTGTCTCTTGTGTCTCCTGCATTGGCAGGTGGGTCTTTACCACTAGTGTTGCTTGGGAAGAAGTCCACCAAATGTACATCTGTGGTGGATTCATGTCAATATATGGTAAAAGCACTACATTATTGTAAAGTAATTAGCCTCCAATTAAAACAATTAAATTTATATTAAAAAAACAATATTCAAATATCCAATATATTTGAAAAGGTATTCAGTTAGAAAGATGGTAATGATAACCCTGTATGCGGGACAGCAAAAGAGACACAGATGTATAGAACAGTCTTTTGGACTCTGTGGGAGAGGGAGAGGGTGGGATGATTTGGGAGAAGGGCATCGAAACATGTATAATATCATATATGAAATGAATCGCCAGCCCAGGTTTGATGCATGATACTGGATGCTTGGGGCTGGTGCCCTGAGACGACCCAGAGGGATGGTACAGGGAGGGAGGAGGGAGGGGAATTCAGGATGGGGAACACGTGTATACCTGTGGCGGTTTCATGTTGTTGTATGGCAAAACCAATACAATATTGTAAAGTAATTAACCTCCAATTAAAATAAATAAATTTGTATATTTTTTTAAAAAGTTATTCAACTTCATTCTCATCAGAGAGAAGCAAATAAGCACATTAAAACCATAAGGAGATACCGCTACATCCCCACTTGAACGGTTAAAATTAGCAGTGCTTGCAAGTATTAGACAACTGGATTTATTAAATAAATAAAAGCCCTGATTTGTAGTAGCTTCTAGTTTCCACAGTGTAAATACTACAACCACAGCCAATTTCAAGCAACCATCCTGAGGTCACTGAACAAAGTCGGAAAGAGACACTCACAACTGGCTCTTGAAAGACAGTATGGCCTGGCTCCAGAATACCACTGATGCGCAGCAACAAAAATTCTCACATATTGCTGGTGGGAGCATAAAGTAATACAACCAGTTTGGAAAACTCTTCGGCAGTTTCTTCTAAAAGTTGATGATATGCATATATGTATTACCTAGCAATTCTATTCTAGAGTGTATACTCAACAGAAATGCATATATATGTTCACCAAAAGACATGTTCCAGAAGTCTCACATAGGTAGTATATGTAAGAGCCAAACCATTTGGATACTATCCAAATCACTATCAATAGCTTCAAGGATAAACAAATTGTTAATTTAGTAACATAATAATATGCTATAGAAATCAGCAACGTACAAACTGTGGCCCACAGGACAAATTTGGCCATCCCACTGTTGCTATAGCCTCTGAGCTAAGAATGTTATATGTTTAATAGTTATATAATTACCTACATAATATTATCAGTTTTGCCTCTTGGCCTACAAGTATTTGGTACCTGGCCCTTTAAGAAAAAGTTTGCTGACCCCTGCTATAAATCAATGAAAATGAATAATTTACAAGAGTAATCTCTGGAGCAGCAGCAACAACTGGTTAGAAATGCAGACTCCTGGGAACCACCCCCAGATACATTGAATCAAACGCTGGGGCTGTGACCCAGCAATGTTTGCTTTAACTAGTCCCCCTGGTAATTCTGATGCATGCTGAAGTTCAAGAACCACTGATCTACAATTCTAAAAACATGAATTAATATCACAAATATAATGTTGAATGGAAGAATAAAGCTTCCATTGTCACAGCTCCTTCTCTGATTCTGACCTTCCTGCCTCCTTCTCATAAGAGCCCATGTGATTACATTGGGTCCACCTCAACATCCTTAACTTAACCACATTTGCAAATTCTCTTTTGGCATATCAAGTAACATATTCACAGATTCCCAGGATTAGGAAATGGACATCTTTTGAGGGCCATTATTCAGCTTACGAAAAGTTAGAACAATTCAAGAAATAAAATATGTAACATTTACATAGCTTACTATGCACCAGGCCATTATTCTAAGCACTTTACACACAGCATCTTAATTAGAATTCAATAAGATACTGCATATAAAGTCACACTATTTATGTAGTTGGTAGTTACTATTATCTCCATTTTTAATGCACTAGCAAACTAAGACACCGAGAAGTCAGGTAACTTGAGCACTTAATTTTCAACATATTGAATGAAAAAAGTATATCTTCAAGTCAATGCTAAAAGCTAGCAAATATGGGGATATTCCTTCAAAATTCTGGAAAATAATTATTTCCAGCTTATAAATTTGTACATAGCCAAAGTACTAATCAATTCTGATGATAAAATAAATATCTTTGTATATATATCTAAGAGTTAAAAAAAAATTACCTTCACCACACTCTTTCTCAGGGAGCTGCTGGAATAGGTGCTGTAGTAAAATAGTGCATAATTTAAGAAAAGGAAGTGAGAGCCAAAGTGAAAAACAAAAAACAAACAAACAAAAAAAAACAACAGGAATTCTAACCCAAGATGGAAGAAAAGCAAATTCTCAAGTTGTCCTGAAAATGGATATTTTCAAGATTACAGCAATTAGTCCAAGCTGGAGCAGCATTGAGGGCCTCAACAACAGAAATGCACTAGGCTGATTATCTAATATTTCAGAACATAATTAAAAGATATTTATGCTTCATGATTGATCGAGAAAAAAGTAAACACATGAATAACCATGAACTCAAAGAAAGGCAATAGGTTGTACAAGAGGAGAACTGTCACCATGTTGTAATAAGTTACCAAACTATTGAGAGGATAGGAAGATGGCATGTGTGTGCACATGCATGTGCATGCACACACATTAGTCAGTGTGAACGTCTATGAGAAAGTGGTCCTTGTCATTCACACAGAAAGTAAACAGACAACACTAAAAGAAACTACAAAGAAATAACAGTTCATATATGTTACTTAGGAATATGAAATTAACAAAAAAAGTGTGCAGTTTAAAGTGACCATGTCAGGGTAGAGAGAAAAGTGAAGCAAATTAGAGGGCAACTTGGTTTTTCTTTAGAAGTCTAACATTACTGTTTGGTTTTTTAAAACATGTATATGTTTTATGACATTGGTGGTAGGGCAAAAAGGCTTTGTGAAAGTCTCTACAAGACAGTCTGATTCTGGTTGCTAGTTCATCAGTGATATTGGCCTGTAGTTTTCTTTTTTTGTGGTATCTTTGTCAGGTTTTGGTATTAGGGTGATGGTGGCCTCATAGAATGAGTTTGGAAGTTTACCTTCCTCTGCAGTTTTCTAGAAGAGTTTGAGTAGGATAGGTGTTAGCTCTTCTCGAAAGAAAAACACCAATACAGTATACTAACACATATATATGGAATTTAGAAAGATGGTAATGATGATCCTATATGCGAGACAGTAAAAGAGACACAGATGTGTAGAGTGGACTTTTGGACTCTGAGGGAGAGGGAGAGGGTGGGATGATTTGGGAGAATGGCATTGAAACATGTATACTATCATGTAAGAAATGAATCGCCAGTCTATGTTCGATGCAGGATACAGGATTCTTGGGGCTGGTGCACGGGGATGATTCAGAGAGATGATATGGGGTGGGAGGTGGGAGGGGCGTTCACGTTTGGGAACTCATGTACACTCGTGGATTCATGTCAATGTATGGCAAAACCATTACAGTATTGTAAAGTAAAAAAAATAAATTAATTTTAAAAAAAAGACACTCTGGATCTAGGTCTTAGCCTGACATCATGGTTTGTTGTATGACTTTCAAACAAGAAAAATTTCTGTGAAAAACCAGCTGAAAGACAAAAATAAACAATGACAGTGAGTGTTAACATTTTAGTTAAGAAAGGAAGAAAAGTGGTTGACCAGTTTTCCCAGCAGGATTTGTTAAAGAGATTGTCTTAGAGGGAGAGGGTGGGATGATTTGGGAGAATGGCATTGAAACATGTAAGAATCGAATCGCCAGTCTATGTTCGATACAGGATACAGGATGCTTGGGGCTGGTGCACCGGGATGATCCAGAGAGATGATATGGGGTGGGAGGTGGGAGGGGGGTTCAGGATTGGGAACTCATGTACACCCGTGGCTGATTCATGTCAATGTATGGCAAAACTAATACAGTATTGTAAAGCAAAATAAAGTAAAAATTAAAATTAAAAAAAAGAAAATAGGCTTTCTGGCTTAAGACCAATAAACACTACATAAATAATAATAAAAAGAAAGAAAGAAAGAAAGAAAGAAATGAATCTTTACTGGCACCAAAGTACCAAGTTACCCAATTTTCTAATTTTTGCCAGTGCTGCTCAGCTGCTCCAGAATGAGACATTTATCTAAGTTTGGGGTTGGCTGTGCTATATAACTATATGTACTTAAAAATTTAAGAATTATTACAAATGATATGAATTGCCTTAAGAGATAGTAAGTCTGCAGCATCAATGGTAACCATATATTCTGCAACATCAATGGTGACCATACATTCTATTTTGTGCAGAGAAGTCCCAGGTTCTACCATGTTGTCTCAGCGTAATTTTTCATAAGTAAATGTTAGTCCCTCAATCATGTTCAACTCTTTGCGGCTCCATGAACTATAGCCTGCCAGACTCCTCTGTCCCTGGAATTCGCCAGGCAAGAATACTGGAGTGGGTAGCCTTTCTCTTCTCCAAGGTATCTTCCCGACTCAGGGATCAAACCCAGGTCTACTGCTTTGCAAGCAGATTCTTTACCATCTGAGCCACCAGGGAAGCCCATAATTATTCATACTGCCCACTTTTAATCAGAAAAGTATTCCAGTTTGGATTATATATTGTATAGTTTCCCTACCAATACATGTTAGTTACACACTAAATGAATGGTAAAGGAGAGCCTAGACAGCAATTTAGCAGGGTTATTTTCCAGGGCATTAGTGCATCAAACAGGAGGTTGGATTAGGTAACCAGTAGCGTTTTCCAACTCTAAACTTCTAGGATTCTTTTTTTTTTTTTTAACTGGGAAAATTTGCTTCATAAAGAAGGCAGAAAGATGTTCTGCTGCTTCCACTGGCATAAAATTCAAGATTTTCCAGAATGAAACTCTCTCTGCCAACTGTTTATATCTGCCACTACCCATCAGTCATCAATCATCCCAGGCTCCTCCCTAATGCAAGAATTCACTGCCATCCACTTCACCTCCCAGATGCTTCTGGCCTTGCTCTGGCAGACAGTGAAGCCCACCCAATATTCCTTTTTCTCCCATATATTTTCTATCACCCTTCATGTTAAGCAGGATCATGATACTACTTCTGGCCAACTCAACGTGTGTGGAATGTGATGTGCCATCAACCTGGTCCCTGAGTGACTGGAGCAGAGCTCTCCATGCAGACCAGCATTGGAAAGGTACTAGAAGGTAGAAATGAATGCTAGTGTATAGACATGAAGATGGGGATAGGGAGGAATCTACTACCACAGTGTTGCTTAACACACCTTCATTGACAAGCATCTCTGAATCCTTTGCTAAGCAACTGAGGCTGCATTTACTTTCTCTGCAGCCATGGAAGATCAGTATAGTTTCTATCTGAGGACAAGGATAAAGAAAGCCATCTGGGGAATCATTCATTGTAAGGAAAATGAATAGGACTCCTCTATGCAAAGAGTAATGTTGGGCCTGATCATCTCTCCTCCTGAGACCAGATGCTCAGGTCTGTTTGGAGCCTAGTTTCATCTCAACTTGCTACAAGCGAAGGTGACCTTTAGATCTATAAATAATTTTTATAGTCGATTTCTATACAGACCTGTTTCTTTGTTTTTCTGATATTTTTCAATTGAGCATTTTCTGAGAACATATTATAGAAGACAATTCAGGTTGAAGGTCATGGTCTCTCTCTTCAAAGAGTTCAAAGTCTAATAGGGAGATAGAAATGTGGTGACCTGAATATAATATGAAGTAGAATCAAGACACTGCTGTAATGGTAATGGATAGGCATGCTTTAAGGGAGTGAATGACTCAAGAGAACTGGGCTATAATAAGGAAAGGATCAATAATGAGTGGCATTGTTTGACTTCCTACCACCCAGCACTGCACATCTTCCACCACTAACAAAAGAATAATCTGAGGTCTTCAAACCTGGATATTACATCTTAGTTGATCAGATTCTTACAATGAGATAACTGCTGTTTTGCTCACCATTAAACATTTAAAAACATTTGTGTAATTTTCTCTGTTTTAAAAAATATCTCAGTAGTGTTTACAGAAGTATATGCTATACCAAAACAATATTTCATGCTCTTGGCAAGGACTTGAAGAACTAAAATACATACACATTTAAGATAAATTTTGCCAAACTCATGTGACACCAGAATTGTTAAAGAATAACCATAAAGATGGATGATGATCTGCCTTAGACCTGGGATCCAAAGCTTTCTACACAAAGCTATTGAAGAACCGGGCTTTCCTAAACATATTACCAATCTTAAACTATGCTATCCATGACTTCTTTGGCCATCTTTGTAGTAGGATTAAGTTCACTGATGCACCTTCTATTTTAAAATCTCATACAGACAACAGTTTAATACTAGAAACTGAATCTCAGGTTGAGGACAGGAACAGCTGATCAAAGGCACTAACTCTATATTGCTCTGACTCTCATTTTTCCCTCATGGATGCAGCTTAACACTTTGGTCCAACAAACATTTTCACGTGGTTTTCTCTTATAATAACTGAGACAGATTGAATTTTTTTCAAAGAAAAAAAAATCCAAATACTAAGGGAGTGAGAAAAAGCAAACATAGATAGTACAAAACACAAAAAGGAGACATGATTCAGTTTATACATGCACCACCAAGTCCATCTGCTGTCTTGCTCTAAATAGCTGACACAATCTTACAGCACTTGGCCTTGATTTTTTTCTTTGCCTTATAGCTATTGAGTCATCTTGTTTTCACCAACCTAGTACCCAAAGATCCCCCTAGACAAACTAATACTATTCATGGTATGGAGAGAGAGAGAAAGAAATCATTTGAATTCTCCTATGCTGTTGACCTATTAAACTCCTCCCCCGGCTTCCTGGTTTGTAGACTGAAACATAACTCTCTCTCTCCCTTCACTGATGATATTCTGCCCTTACATAAAGGCTGTATTCCTATGCAAAATATAGATGCAACACTACCAGAATGCAGTATCCATCAGCTCAGTACAGTTCAGTCACTCAGTCGTGTCCAACTCTTTGCGATCCCATGAATCGCAGCACGCCAGGCCTACCTGTCCATCACCAACGCCCGGAGTTCAGTCAGACTCATGTCCATCGAGTCGGTGATGCCATCCAGCCATCTCATTCTCTGTCGTCCCCTTCTCCTCCTGCCCCCAATCCCTCCCACCATCAGAGTCTTTTCCAATGAGTCAACTCTTTGCATGAGGTGGCCAAAGTATTGGAGTTTCAGCTTTAGCATCATTCCTTCCAAAGAAATCCCAGGGCTGATCTCCTTCAGAATGGACTGGTTGGATCTCCTTGCAGTCCAAGGGACTGTCAAGAGTCTTCTCCAACACCACAGTACAAAAGCATCAATTCTTCGGTGCTCAGCTTTCTTCACAGTCCAACTCTCACATCCATACATGACCACTGGAAAAACCATAGCCTTGACTAGATGGACCTTTGTTGGCAAAGTAATCTCTCTGCTTTTCAATATGCTATCTAGGTTGGTCATAACTTTTCTTCCAAAGAGTAAGCATCTTTTAGTTTCATGGCTGCAGTCACCATCTGCAGTGATTTTGGAGCCCCCAAAAATAAAGTCTGACACTGTTTCCACTGTTTCCCCATCTATTTCCCATGAAGTGATGGGACAAGATGCCATGATCTTCATTTTCTGAATGTTGAGCTTTAAGCCAACTTTTTCACTCTCCACTTTCACTTTCATCAAGAGGCTTTTTAGTTCCTTTTCACTTTCTGCCACAAGGGTGGTGTCATCTGCATATCTGAGGTTATTGATATTTCTCCCAGAAATTGTGATTCCAGCTTGTGCTTCTTCCAGCCCAGCATTTCTCATGATGTAGTCTGCATATAAGTTAAATAAGCAGGGTGACAATATACAGCCTTGACGTACTCCTTTTCCTATTTGGAACCAGTCTGTTGTTCCATGTTCAGTTCTAACTGTTGCTTCCTGACCTGCATACAGGTATCTCAAGAGGCAGGTCAGGTGGTCTGGTATTCCTATCTCTTTTAGAATTTTCCACAGTATATTGTGATCCACACAGTCAAAGGCTTTGGCATAGTCAGGAAAGCAGAAATAGATGTTTTCTTGGAACTCTCTTGCTTTTTTGATGATCCAGCGGATGTTGGCAATTTGATCTCTGGTTCCTCTGCCTTTTCTAAAACCAGCTTGAACATCTGGAAGTTCACAGTTCATGTATTGCTGAAGCCTGGCTTGGAGAATTTTGAGCATTACTTTACTAGTATGTGAGATGAGTACAATTGTACAGTAGTTTGAGCATTCTTTGGCATTGTCTTTCTTTGGGATTGGAATGAAAACTGACCTTTTCCAGTCCTGTGGCCACTGCTGAATTTTCCAAATTTCCTGGTTTATTGAGTGCAGCATTTATCTTTCAGGATTTGAAATAGCTCCACTGGAAATCCATCACCTCCACTGGCTTTGTTCATAGTGATGCTTCCTAAGGCCCACTTGACTTCACATTCCCAGGATGTCTGGGTCTAGGTGAGTGATCACACCATCGTGATTATCTGGGTTGTGAAGATCTTTTTTGTACAGTTCTTCTGTGTATTCTTGATACCTCTTCTTAATATCTTCTGCTTCTGTTAGGTCCATACAATTTCTGTCCTTTATTGAACCCATCTTTGCATGAAATGTTCCCTCGGTATTTCTAATTTTCTTGAAGAGATCTCTAGTCTTTCCCATTCTGCTGTTTTCCTCTATTTCTTTGCATTGATCGCTGAAGAAGGCTTTCTTATCTCTCCTTGCTAGTCTTTAGAACTCTGCATTCAGATGCTTATATCTTTCCTTTTCTCCTTTGCTTTTTGCTTCTATTCTTTTCAAAGCTATTTGTATGGCTTCCTCAGACAGCCATTTTGCTTTTTTGCATTTCTTTTCCATGGGGATGGTCTTGATCCCTGTCTCTTGTACAATGTCACAAACCTCTGTCCATAGTTCATCGGGCACTCTATCTATCAGATCTAGTCCCTTAAATCTATTTCTCACTTCCACTGTATAATCATAAGGGATTTGATTTAGGTCATACCTGAATGGTTTAATGGTTTTCCCTGCTTTCTTCAATTTATGTCTGAATTTGGCAATAAGGAGCTCCATACACCTAGATTTACATGTATTTAAAGAGAATAACAGGGCAGGTGTTGAGGGAAAGTGTATTTCATCATACCCAGTGCTTCTCAAAGTGTAGTTCCAGAATTATTTATAGTACAATCTCCTGTAAAATGGAAATTCGTGTGCACTGCAAAAGACTACTAAATCAGTGTTGGATGAAACCAACAGACATGATCTTTATAACAGATCAGATGATTCTGATGTACCTGAAAGTTTGAGAGTCCCTGGAGTAAATGCTCAAGGCAAAATTAGATGATTACATTTAGATTATGTTAAGACAAAACATTTTGTGTCCTGAACTATGCAATATGCTTTTATATACACACAATTCCTATAAACTTCACAGAAGACCTGCCAAAAAGTTCCCATTGTACTTCCAAGTTAATGAAGGCATAGAGAAATAAAGTGATTTCCTAAGGCTATACAGCTAGTAGCTTTACTAGCATTACTTTGCCGACTGAGGTCTGCCTAGTCAAGGCTATGGTTTCTCCTGTGGTCATGTATGGATATGATAGTTGGACTGTGAAGAAGGCTGAGCACCGAAGAATTGATGCTTTTGAACTGTGGTGTTGGAGAAGACTCTTGAGAGTCCCTTGGACTACAAGGAGATCCAACCAATCTATTCTGAAGGAGATCAGCCCTGGGATTTCTTTGGAAGGAATGATGCTCAAGCTGAAACTCCAGTACTTTGGCCATGTCATGCGAAGAGTTGACTAATTGGAAAAGACTCTGATGGTGGGAGGGATTGGAGGCAGGAGGAGAAGGGGATGACAGAGGATGAGATGGCTGGATGGCATCACTAACTCGATGGACGTGAATCTGAGTGAACTCTGGGAGTTGGTGATAGACAGGGAGGCCTGACGTGCTGCAATACATGGGGTCGCAAAGAGTCAGACACGACTGAGCAACTGAACTGAACTGAACTGATACAGCTAGTAGAGAGGAAGGCATACCTGTTAGAGGTGTAGTTTAAGGGACAATGTGCTAGTCTCAAAAACTAAGTCAGAAAGAGAAAGAAAAATACCATATGATATCATTTATATGTGGAATCTAAAATATGACACAGATACATCTACCTATGAAACAGCAACAAAATCAAGGACACAGAGAACAGACTTGAGGTTGCTAAAGAAGAGAACTTCCAGATGTACAAGCTGGATTTAGAAAAGGCAGATGAACAGGAGATCAATTGCCAGCATCTGTTGGATCATAGAAAAAGCAAGAGAATTCCAGGAAAACATCTACTTCTGCTTCATTGACTACACTAAAGCCTTTGACTGTGTAGATCATAACAAACTATAGAAAATTCTTAAAGATATAGGAATAACAGATCACCTTACCTGCATCCTGAGAAATCTATATGCAGGTCAAGAAGCAATATGGAACAGCAGACTGGTTCAAAATTGGGAAAGGAGTATGGCAAGGCTGTATATTGTCACCCTGCTTATTTAACTTATATGCATAGTACATCATGTGAAATGCCGGGCTGGATGAGGCACAAGCTGGAATCAAGATTGCCAGGAGAAATATAAACAACCTCAAATATACAGAGGACACCACCCTAATGGCAGAAAATGAAGAACTAAAGAGCCTCTTGACGAAGGTGAAAGAAGAGAGTGAAAAAGTTGGCTTAAAACTCAACATTCAAAAAACTAAGATTATGGCATCTTGTCCCATCACTTCGTGGAAAATAGAATGGGAAAGAATGGAAACAGTAACAGATTTTATTTTCTTTGGAGATTTTCATCTTCAAAAACACTGCAGATGGAGACTGCAGTCATGAAATTAAAAGATGCTTGCTCTTTGGAAGAAAAGCTGCAACAAACCTAGACAGCATATTAAAAAGCAGAGACATCACTTTGCTGAGAAAGGTCCATATAGTTAAAGCTATGGTTTTTTTCAGTAGTCATATACAGATATGAGAGTTGGACCATAAAGAAGTTTGAGCACCAAAGAATTGATGCTTTTGAACTGTGGTGCTGGAGAAGACTCTTGAGAGTCTCTTGGACTGAAAGGAGATCAAACCAGTCTATCCTAAAGGAAATTAACCTGAATATTCACTAAAAGGACTGATGCTGAAACTGAAGTTCCGATACTTTGACCACCTGATATGAAGAGCCGACTCACTGGAAAAGACCCTGATGCTGGGAAAGATTCAAGGCAAAAGGAGAAGGGTGCGTTCAGGGGATGAGATGATTAGATAGCAACACTGACTCAATGGACATAAGCTTGAGCAAACTCTGGGAGATGGTGAAGAACAGAGAAGCCTGGCATGCTGCAGTCCATGTGGTTGCAAAGAGTCAGACACGCCTGAGCAACTGAACAACAACAATAAGTAAGATACTTAGAGAAATATCCAACATGTAGTAAGCTCTATATAAGTGGCAATTATTATTATTACTTTATTGTTTTGATTATAAACATGTACATTTAGCCTCTGATCTCCTCTTAGCGGCAATTGAGAGCTGGCCTCTTGCTCCTCCCCCACCAGCTTCTGTGAAGCTGCTCATCATTGCTAAATACAACAGTCCAGAGTCCCTGAGCATTTTGAGGAAATGGCCTGTAATTCTATTTCTGTGCCCTAGGAAGAACTGTCTCCTCCCAAGTCTATTACAATTGCTGTCATACCACTGTGTTTGTTTATTGAAGAACCCAGACAAAGTAATAGTAACTTACCAGGCTTGGGAGGTGACATAATAACCTAGTAAGTCCTTAAAAATCAGCCAACTGAAACTTAGTTAAAATCAAAGTTCCAAGGAAATGTAAAAACCCCTGGGGAAATTTCAGAACAGAAACTATCACAATATGGGACACTTGAAAGAGATTCAAACACCAATTTATTACATTGTGACTAGACTTTGTGCAAAATAACATCAACCTAAAGCCTTTCAGATTCCCTGTAACTATAACAGGTTTGTTTACTCAAAGCAGCAGCAGACCTTGGTGCTCTGGCCATCACTAAACTATTTATGGTAGATTCTTGGGAATGCTTCATAGAAATGATATATGAGCAAGTGCATGCACAGTGGGTAGGCAGGGAAAGGAGAAAGCACATCACAAACAAAATGCAATCATATTGCCTTCTGATCCTCCCTATCCAGGTAACAGGTAGTTGGAGAATCATTCATGATAGAAACCATACCTCTATATTTCTTTTTAATGACAGGGGCTGGCACTTCATGCAGATCAGTAAAGAAGACTGGCCAGAGAAGACAGTGACTAATTTTTTCTAAAAAACTACAACAGAACACACATATGCCCCACCATCCCATGCTGCTAACTTAGCCACCCCAAGGGATGTGAACGTAAAATTCAAATTACTACTTTCAGAACAGCAAAGTATAGCTTCACCCAACCCAAACAGAAGTGCTTGAAGTAGCTGCTGCCTAGAAAGGGGATATTCTTGAGGGAATCTTCAAGTAATGTCTATCTGCTTTTATCATTTAGATTCAGAATTTCAGAATCTTCACATTTCAAGGTCGGAACTTCAAAGATCATGCTGCTGACAGGTCAAGTAAGATAAGGAGAGAAGGATAACCATTGGTTAAGCAGCAAAAGATGCCCAATAAGTATTTCTGGATTTGAACTAAAATAGAATACAATGAGTTATCAGGCTTAGAAACATTACTTTTGATAAAGAATGAAATGTGTCTATAACATATCAATTTTCTTGTTTTGCTACTGAACTGGATCCTCTCCCATCTGCTATTTGCATTAACTCTTCAAAGGAGATTGACAAAGTCTCAAGCATAATATCATAAAGTTTGTTTAGTGTCTGTAATGGAATTTACCTGTTCTGTGAATTGAATTTATGTATTTATTATCCATCCTCTCTTGGAATATAATTCTTTCTCTAAAAAAACTTACTCTAGTATTTTGCAATGAGGGTACTGCTGGCATCTGGAGTGAGAAAATTCTCTATTATAAGAGACCGTCCCATAATTTGAAGGACTTTTAGCACATTTAGGTCCTGTCTACTAAATACCAGTAGTATGTTCCCTTCCTTCAGTTATCGTGTAACCAAAGAGCCCATACACACAATTCCAAATGCTCCTTAGTGGGATAGTACCTCTCCTGGTTGAGAACCAGTCATTTCCACTTGGATAACTGGTACAGTTTCAAGAAGGAAAGGAAAATAAACAGATTTAGATGCCTCTGAAAGATCAGGTAAGATGAGGAGTGAGATCTGATAAAGTTCCTTGGCAAACTTGACAAGAGAAGTTCCAGTGGAGTGATGAAATGGAAAACTTAACTACAATAGCTTTATGAAAGATCAAGAACAGAAAGGAGAAACATCAGGTCCAGAAAATTCTTTCAAGAAATTTTGCTGTAAAGAGAACCAGAGACATACCTAAGGAAGCGGAAGGTAAGGGAAATATGAGGTCCAAGTTATGTTTAGTATTTTAGCATGTTTGTTGACAAATGGAAGGGATTCAGTAGAAAAGAAAAGGTTGGTAATGCAAGAAAGAGAGGACTTGCAGGACATTTAGTCTTATCCAAAATGTCCATTAGACATTTGGTCCATGCCAAAAGGTCCTTGAAATCTGGTTATATTTGGTCCTGTCCAAAACATCCATGGAGACACTTCAGTTCAGTTCAGTCACTCATTCATGTCCAACTCTTTGAAACCCCATGGAAAGCAGCACACCAGATTTCCCTATCCATCACAAACTCCTGGAGCTTGCTCAGACTCATGTCAATTGAATCAGTGATGCCATCCAACCATCTCATCCTCTGTCATCCCCTTCTCCTCCTGCCTTCAATCTTTCCCAGCACCAGGGACTTTTTCAATCAGTCAGTTCTTCTCATCAGGTGGCCAAAGTATTGGAGCTTCAGGTTCAGCATCAGTCCTTCCAATGACTATTCAGGACTGATTTCCTTTAGGATGGACTGGTTGGATCTCCTTGCAGTCCAAGGGACCCTCAAGAGTCTTCTCCAACACCACAATTCAAAAGCATCAATTCTTTGGTGCTCAGCTTTCTTTATAGTCAAACTCTCACATCCTTACATGACTATTGGAAAAACCATAGTTTGACTAGATGGACTTTTGTCGGCAAGGTAATGTCTCTGCTCTGTAATACACTGTCTAGGCTTTTCTTCCAAGAGCAAGCTTCTTTTAATTTCATGGCTGCACTCACCATCTGCACTGATTTTGGAGCCCAAGAAAATAAAATATCTTGCTGTTTTCATTGTTTCCCCATCTGTTTTCCATGATTGACAGGGCTGGATGCCATGATCTTCATTTTTTTAATGCTGAGTTTTAAGCCAACTTTTTCACTCTCCTCTTTCACTTTCATCAGGAGGCTCTTTAGCTTTTCTTTGCTTTCTGCTATAAGGGTGGTGTCATCTGCGTATCTGAGGTTATTGATATTTCTCCCAGCAATCTTGATTCCAGCTTGTGATTCAATCAGCCTGGCATTTCACATGATATACTCTGCATATAAGTTAAATAAGCAGAGTGACAATACACAACCTTGACACATTCCTTTCTCAATTTGGAATCAGTCTGTTGTTCCACGTCTGGTTCTAACTGTTGCTTCTTGACATGCATGCAGATTTCTCAGGAGGCAGGTAAGGTGGTCTGGCATTCCCATTTCTTGAAGAATTTTCCACAGTTTTTTGTGATCCACACAGTCAAAGGCTTTGGCATAGTCAATAAAGCAGATGTTTTTCTAGAACTCTCTTGCTTTTTCTATGATCCAATGGATGTTGGCAATTTGATCTCTGGTTCCTCTGCATTTTCTAAATCCAGCTTGAACATCTGGGAGTTCATGGTTCATGTATTGTTGAAGCCTGGCTTGGAGAATTTTGAGCATTATTTTGCTAGTGTGTGAGATGAGTGCAATTGTGCAGTGCAATGGAGACACTTAACATCAAAAAACCATGTTATTTGCTCCTATATGAAATTGTTTAGCATGGACCAAATATGTTCATGAATGTTCTGGACAGAACTACAAGTTTTAAGGACCTTTTGGCATGGACCAAAGGTCTTACAGAAATTTTGGACAGAACCAAATGTCTGCTGAGAGAGGTGAGGCTTATTATAGTGCTGCCCTTGGAGGGGATTCAAGGTACAAGTAGAAAGATTAATACTAGTTAGGAGTATGCATAGTTCAGAGAAATAGGAGGAAGGTAGGTTATATGGGTGCAAATAATGAGCGATAGATAGAGTGGTGAAAGTATGAGGCAATCACCTTCTGATTGCTTCTATTTTCCCAGTAAAAACAAGAATGAAAGAGGAGATTTTAGAATTTTAAATAAAAGTGATAGTGTGCTTCAGTTGTCTGAGTGAGAGAGTGAATGGAAAGGGAACTGAGGATGCCACTAAGCAGGCCACCTAAGTTTAAGAATTTAAAATGAAACCAACCCAGAGAGTTGTGTATTTCTCTCTAGATACCAGCCAAAATTTAGTCTCTCAGGTAAAGGCCTAGTGTAAGTAAAGAGTTAAACATTCAAATTTATGATGGGTTTGGGGATGGCATATCAGTGTTTCCAGGGCAGCATGTGAGTCTAGATTGACAGGATCTAGATCACAAGAGATGGAGACTCAAGGGTTCCACTGAATATCTAAAAGCTCAGCAAGAAAGAGTAGGGTTCAAGGTAGGGCTCTATTCCTAGTGGGATTGGAGTGGGCCTCAAAGAAAATGAAACAGGAAGAACTAGAGTGAGCCTGAGAATAGGTCCCAACTTGGTGGAATTTTTAATAACAACTAAGACAAGGGTAATGAGCATAGAACAAGCAATTTGTTCTGTTCTTTAGTATCCATGAAACTATCCTATACAAATAAGTATATTTATGTTTTCATATTCTTTGGGTGTGTATTCTTCTTTCCAACTTCAATAAAAGTCAAAATCTCTCTAGGAAGCTTCCTGAAGTTCTCAGAGTTCCTTTGTTTAACTCTGTCACTGCTACTTTTTATATCTATTTTGTCCTCATTTCATTGTTTGGAATCTTCCATTCCTCCTAAGACAATGCTCCAGAGCCTCTTCCTAGCTTCATCTATTTAACCAGTGTCTTTCGGTGAAATAGTTGGCTAGTACTGATAAAGGGCCAAATGGACGAACACCTTAAAAAGATTTTCCCTCATTTGTAGGCCTAGGAAAACTATCCGACAAATTTTAAACTTTTTTTTTTTTTCTTGGAGTTTAATTATTTTATGGTAAGCATCACTAAAATACAAGTTTTACTTGCTTCATATGCAGCTTTGAGAAAGGTTATTGATAGCTACAGATGTCTCATCTTACACCACTATAAAAATTGAACTTTTCTCCATCATTTAATGGGACTGGGGTGAATGGTCTAGTCTGGGTTTCAACAGACAGTGCTTAATAAGTCAGTAAGCCTTTTGAAAAATATCTAGAAGGCCAACTTGCCTCCAGCATGCCCAAGACTCCAGAACCATGGCTCATGAAATGAAACTTCCCACATGCACTCAGTTAGTTAAAAACACCTCCTTGAATAAAGTTCATGGAGAAGGAAATGGCAACCCACTCCAGTATTCTTGCCTGGAGAATCCTATGGACTTAGGAGCCTGGCAGGGTCACAAAGCGTCGGACACAACTGAGTGACTAACACTTTGAACCAAGTTCTGTGCCAAGCCAGGGCTTTGGCAGTAGGAAAAGAGGCCAGGAAAGGAACAGTGAAACAAATGCAACATGCTCCCTGATATATCAGCTTCATCTGTGTTTGTATTCTAGCAGTGGAAATAGCACAAGTATAAGAACATTTTATTTAGGATGAAATACATGACTTACATACTGGGAGATTTATCACCCTTTGTTTGGCTGAACCTCCATGTAGAATGTCAAAAATTCACTGCTGGGTAGCCAAGCAAAGTAGGAAGAGATCTGATTTAAAAGAAAAAAGTATCAATACATAAAGATTGAATTTCCCCCAGTTTCTCAAAGTTCCTGTAATGCCCTTTGGTTTTTCAAAATTATATATATATGCCCAGTTCTTTCAAGTTTCTAGTGAGTAGTGCCAGACAAAGCTTAGAGCTTCAGAAAGTAAGATTTCTTCATATCATTTCTCCCTGTTGTCACACTCAGCTTCTGTGTCATCATAGGCACAGTCACATTACTTGAACCAATCAGAAATTTCCCTCAGGAATGAACTGGTCATCATTACCAGGCTCCGATAAGTTTGTGTCTTCTCTTTAATGATCTACTCAGATCTACTCTGAGTATTTTACTCAGCTAAAGTCACCTCACAATTAAAGTATCTAAGCCCTCACCAGGGTATTCTTGACATCCACAGGAGGAATTTCCCAGGTCCATTTCTATTTTCTCTAGTAGATAGCCTGTTCTAGTATCTTCTCTTTTCCAGCTTCCTGTCCTTTATGAGAAGAATATTGACTCCTGTTTTAAAAATGATATTGTATCCCTCCTTCCATCATAACATTATAAGGTAATATGACTCCTTTACATCTCTTTGCACAAGATTGCTGGTGAAAGAGTCCTATTGTCAATCCAAAGAGACCATCATAAAAGAAAATCCTCTAATCTATGTAACAAATCACGACTTTTGACAAGCATCATGGAATATGTACCATGATAAGCACATGAAAAATTACTATAAGAACATGTAGGAACAATTGTTGATGACAGGGAAAGGCCCAGAAGGCTTCATGGGAAAGATATCCCTGCATAATGAATAAAAATTAAAAAACTCAACATGAAAGAGACAAAAGAAGGAATAAGTATACAGAGGGACACGCTCTCAAGTAACAGACAGTACAGTTTTCAGGTTAGACAAATAAATGTAGCAGATAAGGTGATAAAAGATAGATGGTGGTTACACGATTCAGTTCAGTTCAGTCGCTCAGTCGTGTCCGGCTCTTTGCGACCCCATGAACTGCAGCACACCAGGCGTCCCTGTCCATCACCAACTCCTGGAGTCTACCCAAACCCATGTCCATTGCATCAGTGATGCCATCCAACCATCTCATCCTCTGTCATCCCCTTCTCCTCCTGCCCTCAATCTTTCCCAGCATCAGGGTCTTTTCAAATGAGCCAGCTCCTCGCATCAAGTTGCCAAAGTATTGGAGCTTCAGCTTCAACATCAGTCCCTCCAATGAACACCCAGGACTGATCTCCTTTAGGATGGACTGGTTGGATTGCCTTGCAGTCCAAGGGACTCTCAAGAGTTTTCTCCAACACCAGAGTTCAGAAGTATCAATGCTTCGGTGCTCAGCTTTCTTTATAGTCCAACTCTCACACATGACTAAGGAAAAACCATAGCCTTGATTAGATGGACCTTTGTTGGCAAAGTAATATCTCTGCTTTATAATATGCTGTCTAGGTTGGTCATAACTTTCTTTCCAAGGAGTAAGCGTCTTTTAATTTCATGGCTGCAGTCACCATCTGCAGTGATTTTGGAGCCCCCAAAAATAAAGTCTGACACTGTTTCCACTGTTTCCCCATCTATTTCCCATGAAGTGATGGGACCAGATGCCATGATCTTCATTTTCTGAATGTTGAGCTTTAAGCCAACTTTTTCACTCTCTCTCTTTCACTTTCATCAAGAGGTTCTTTAGTTCTTCTTCACTTTCTGCCATAAGGGTGGTGTCATCTGCATATCTGAGGTTATTGATATTTCTCCCAGCAGTCTTGATTCCAGCTTGTGCTTCCTCCAGCCCAGCGTTTCTTATGATGTACTCTGCATATAAGTTAAATAAGCAGGGTGACAATATATAGCCTTGACGTACTCCTTTTCCTATTTGGAACCAGTCAGTTGTTCCATGTCCAGTTCTAACTGTTACTTCCTGACCTGCATACAGGTTTCTCAAGAGGCAGGTCAGGTGGTCTGGTATTCCCATCTTTTTAAGAATTTTCCACAGTTTATTGTGATACACACAGTCAAAGGCTTTGGCATAGTCAATAGAGCAGAAATAGATGTTTTTCTGGAACTCTCTTGCTTTTTATGTGATCCAGCAGATGTTGGCAATTTGATCTCTGGTTCCTCTGCCTTTTCTAAAACCAGCTTGAACATCTGGAAGTTCACGGTTCATGTATTGCTGAAGCCTGGCTTGGAGAATTTTGAGCATTACTTTACTAGCATGTGAGATGAGTGCAATGATTAGAAGACTTGAATTTGGACTTTAAGTCTCTCTGATAACCTGAAAGAACAGGGTTTATTGTCATCATCATTTTATGATGAGAAGCATAATGTTGTAGAAGGCACAAAAGGTCTAAGATTTACTCTTGGTTCTGTCTCTAGCTAGCTGTATGAAGTCGAAAAATTAATTTAGCTCAGTTTACCCCACATATGTACAAAGGAGTTAAGCTGAATGGTCTTTAAAGGTGTATCTTGATCTGGCACAATGTGGTTGAAAAAATGGCTTATTCCCCTTGGTCAAGCATATATGTGACATCTATCTACAGTCCATATTAAATAGTTCTACTGAAGGTTTTAAGCTAATAACTTTAATTTATTTTTAAAAATCATTGATTATTAATAACATCTTAGACTCTCCCTATGACCATGGGCTACAGAGGATTATCTGGGGGGAAAAATTAAATTAGCCCAACTGTTTGAAACTAGGTGAGAATTATTTTGTAAAGCAAAAGAAACACAAGAACCAGGGAATATCTACTACCTCCTTATAACTCAGAAAAAGTAAAAAAGAAAGGTCCAGTGGAGAAGGGAGACAAAGTAGGCCAATATTAGAAAGATAATGTGGATTTCTATCTTGAGACTGTGAAATGAACTCAATTATTTACCTATTTCAATGCCAAAATTTCCATTGAAATAGAAAAAATAAAGAAACAAAAAAGTACAAGTGGGGAACCATCATTAGACCAGAAGCACTGAAGAATTTCTGCAAGATATAAAATAAGTATAATAGTGATGGTAAAACTAGCACATAGACTATGCAATGTAAAATAGAAAGAGGAGAAAGACAACTATTGCAGAGGTAAGAGACATTGCTTACAATGGTGCTTCAAAGAAACTCCAAGCTTTATGGAACCAAAACCAGGTCATGGAAAAATCATCATGGTGATAAAATATTGTAGAACAGTGGAAATAAACATCAAAACATCCCAAACACCAAGTTGTGTATAAACAGTACCTGAATACAGTATTTTGACCCTCTTATCAGTTATCAGTTTTAAAAACATGGAATATTGTAAAGTAAAAAAATAATAAGAATGAATTTTTTTAAAAAAGAAAAAAAAACATGGAATATATTCCATGATGAGCTTATGTGTATTGGGACTAGAGTGATATCATCAAATCACAACAAAAAAAATGGGAGTGTGTAGGAAAAATACAGCTCTACATAGGAGTTAAATACACTAAAATGTTCCACTCCAAGATGAAGACTTCCTTACTTTGGCAATAATAACAATCCCTGGCTTGCCTAGCAGTTTCATACCAAAGCACTCTGGAGGAAAGCCTGTCAGCATATCCTCCCACTTGTACACAGGGAAAATTACTCAATTTTCCATTCAGTGAAGTGACAATGTACTCTCCATAATTGCTGAAGAAACCCTTATCTGTTGCTAATGATGAACCAAGACCTTTTTTGGTGAATATGAATAGGCAATCAAGAATCACCAAATATTTGAAGAAATCATAGTAATAAAAGTGAACAAATTGAATAATTTTCCCCAGTAAAAAGATAATTTCTAAAAGGCTTTAAAATGAGTTAATTTAACAACCTCAGAGAAAGTCAATAGCATATCAAAACAATAAAGCAAGAACACATGGCTATGAAAATGCATCAATCTGATCTCTAAGAAATTAAAATATTTATTGTTAAAAATATTAAAATCTCAAAATAAAGGAACATCAAGGAAAAAGAAGATGGCTAAAAATTAGTGATTTGGAAGACTTAGCTAGAATATTCTCCTAGAAATCTCTAAGAAAGTAAAATAATGTAACAATCAACACAAAAACAATAGATGAAATATATTGTTTGATTAAGCCTATAACAATTTAAAAATACTCTTTAATTAAAAACATTCTTACAGATAAATCTTCAGGTCAAGATGTCTTTGGAAAATTCAAACATTTAAAGAAGAAATAAGGTCAATATTTCAAAACATCTTCCTGCAAAGAGAAAATGAGGAAATACTTCAACTCATGTTATAAGGTCAATATAATCTTACTACTAAACCTGATATAAAAAAGAGTAAGGAAAAGAGAAATACAGGTGATTCTTACTTATAAATATAGATGCAATAATCTTAAACAAAAGACTAGCAAACTGAAGAAAGAAATATATTATAAAGATAAAACATCATAAGCAAGTTAGGCCTATTTCAGAAATGAAAGAGTGGCTAAAATTTTTTAATCAATGTAACTCATCACATTAACAAAATAAAAGAGAAAAAATCATATAACATTTCAATAGTTGGAGAAATACTGTTCCATTGATGATAAAAAGTCTAAAAAGTCTATGAATGGATAGGAACTTCTTTAATCTGATGAAAAGTAGTTACAAATAAATCTATAACAAACATCATAACTAGTAGTGGGGATAAATTAGCTCTAGACTAAAGGCTGTTCTGGACTTGCCTAATAAAGCTGAAACACAAAGCTTGAATAGATTAAAAATTTTCTAAGTAACTATGTCACAGAACAAAGCAAAAAATATTTAAGGGAATACACAAACAATTCAACACACACAACAATTTACAACACAATATCTGGCATTCAATAAAAATTACCAGGCATGTAAAGAAATAGGAAAATATAATCTATAATGAGAAAAATAACTCCACTGAAAAAGAACCATTAATGACACAGATGATAGAATTAGTAGACAAAGATGATAAAATAACAATTATAAATAAATAATATATTTACAAAAAGGTAGAGAAGGACATGAACATGATGAGGAAAGAAATAAAAGATATAAAAAGACCCAAATTAAAATTCTAGGGAAAAATATATTTTAGATGGGAAATCATTGGTTTTGGTTAGCAACAGATTAGACATTGTAGAAAAACCTAATAACCCATTAAGCATAGCAATAGAAACTATCCAAAATAAAACAGAGAAAGGATACTTTTAAAAATGAATAAAATGTCAATGAGCTGTTGGACAACAGCAAGTGACTTAATATATGTTTAACTGGAAACTGAGAAGTGAGTGGAATTATTTGAAAAAACAGTGGCCAAAATTTACAAATTTGTTAAAAAATATAAACTCAGAGGTCCAAGATTAATATTACAAGATGGAGTTCTGAAAGATGGAAAACTTAGCTTGAGAATTCCAACTTGGCACAATTCTATTCTAATGTTAACTTATCAGATTACTTTGGAGCATCAGATAATACTACCATCATAAGTTAAGATTCTTGGTATTTGAAAGTCTGTTAGATGCCACTAAGAAAATAGAGATGAGTTTCCTTTCTGAAAGCTTTTGCTATAGTATCATAGAATACAACCAGGTGCTTTGTTACTTAAAATTACACAGTTGTAAATTTTAAAACTTAAGGAAATGGCAGGTGATGTCCTTTAAAACCCTCACCTGTTTAGACTGGACCTAACATAATTCTTCCTTTTTCTTAAAAAAAAAAAAAATACAAAGACTTATAGCTCAATACTCTTTTTTTTTTTCTGTTTCTAATTTGCTGCTGATAAGGTATATGAATTTAACATTCTGTGTGAGCTACATGCTACTTACTGAAGAGCTTATGAAGTGTCAAATACAGTTAAAAGTAAGGGGAAAAATGATAATTGTTTAAATAAAAAATGACAACATAATGATTGTGCGACTTAAAACATATGTAGTAGAAGTAAAATATGCAACAAAAAGGAGCACAAAGACTTAAGGAGAGAAATGAAAATATATTGCTGTGGGGTTCTTATACTACATAAAAAGTGGTATTATATTATTTTAAGGTAAGACTTCTATTCAGCATTGAGCTGGAGATACTATCCAGTGCAATAAGAATAGATATACGGCGAAAAAAGCATGGGGCTTGAAAAGGAAAAGATAAATTTTTATTTATTAGCAGTAGACATAATCACCTATGTATAAAATCTTAGAGAATCACAAATAAGCTACTAGAACTAACATGCAAATTATGAAAAATTTAGAAAGTATATGAGGTCAACATACAAGATGAAATGCATTTCTATATGCTAGCTATATTGAGAAATTGACATTATTTTATTAAAATTACCATTTATAATGTTATCCAAAAGATGAAAGACTAAATATTTCTAAATAGCATCCATAAATGTTCAAATGAAAATGAAAAATTTGACATAGATTTTCATGATATGAAAAACAGACTTTAGAAACCAAAGACTAAAATAAAGGGAGAGCTAAACTATGTTCACAGATCAGAAGCTTTATTATTGTTAATATTGTTTCTATAGATTCAATCCAATGCCAATCAAAAACTCAGCAGACAATTTCATAGAAGCTGACAAACTGATTCTAAAATTCATATGAAAATACAAGGAATGTAAAATAACCTAAACAATTTTGAAAAAGAAAAGAGTAGTGATAGTCATTTAAAGAGAGTATAGAAGCAATATAAATATAAATATATAGATCAATGAAACACAGTGAAGTGCGTAGAAATAGACCCACACATGTGTGGCCAATTAATGTACAGAATAATGAAAATGCAGTTAAGTGTGGAAAGGATAATCATTTTGATAATTGGTACTGGAATAATTAAATATCCATATGCAAAATAAAGAACTTTGATCATGACCTCTCACCATATAAAACAATTAACTTGAAATCAATCACTGAACTAAATGCGAGAGCTAAAACTAGAAATGTTCTAGAATAAAATTAAAAAAAAATTTTTAAGTGACTTTGGATCAGGAAAATATTTTTTAAATAGGACACAACAACCACAAAATATAAAAGAAAAAATGATGAATCGGACTTCATTGAAAGTAAAGGCTTTTTCTTTTCCAAGTGAAGTGAAGTCGCTCAGTCATGTCCGACTCTTTGCTATCCCATGGACTGTAGCCCACCAGGCTCCTCCATCCATGAGATTCTCCAGGCAAGAATACTGGAATGGGTTTCCAAAGACACTGTTAAGAAAATGAAAAGGTAAGCCACAAACTGAATTTTTTTTCAAAATATCTATCTGAAAAAGGGATTTTATATAGAGACTAAATCAAACTCTTACACCTGAAAAATAAAAAGGCAAACAGCCTAAATTTTTAATGGGCAAAAATTTAAGCTCTCACTTTACCAAATATGCATGAATCTCATAAATTTAACATTGAGTAAAAGAAGCAAAAACCAATACAATAAAATATAGGCACTGTGATTGCATTTATATAATGGTCTAAAAACAAGTACAGCTATACAATATTGTGTAGGGATGGACATATAGGTGGTAAAACTATAATAAAAACAAAGCATTCTAATTACAAAATTTAAGATATCAGTTTCCTCTATGAAGGAATTAGTGGCAAAGATTTCCAAGGGACACACAGTGGGCCTTTAGGGTGCTGGTAATGTTCTATTTCTTGAGCTGAATCATAACTACACAGGTGTTTGCTTTATAAACACAGGTGTTTGCTTTTATAAAATTGATGAAAAGAAAAATTTTAAGTAACCACAGGTAAAGTAAAAATAGGAAGTGAAAATTACCAGCCACTTGAGAATAAAAATGGAATAAGGAAACTCAATAAATATATCAAAAATGAACAAAGAGTGTGGTATCCCAGAAAATGGCAGGATAGGGAAATCCATGGCCCCCTTATTCCACAAATGTGACAGATAAACTGGCCAAAACCTCAGAATCAACTTTTTAGGACTCTGGAAAATAGTAAAAAACTTACAACAGCCAGAGGAAATTTTTCTTTTAAATCAACCATACTTTATTTAATTTTTTAATTTCTTTTTTATTTTTTAAAATAGGAAAATATGATAGCACATTTACAGGAGACTTGGAAAATACAGAACAAAGCTACATATAGTTCTACTATATATTTCCATTGTTTAAGTAGATATAGGAAGATTTTTACTTGGAGTTTCAATGTCATATTCTCAGAAATAAATACAATGAATGTATAGAGAATTAGAAGAATATAGTAGACCTGAAAAGCAGTATGAACCAATTCGACATAATTAAGATGTATATAATTTTCACACAACAGTGGGATACAAATTCTATCCAAGTTCCCATAGACTATAAACTAGGAGATACTGGAACATATCCAGAGACATAGGAAGCCAGAAGAAATTTTAATGAAGAAAGAAGGGGCTACATTGCACTAAGAGAATGCTATGACTCTTTGAATGCCTCCCCATCTTCCATCCCCAGATAAAGAAGTGACCATGAAAATGACAGTCCACATTCTTGAGGAAGGTTTACTAATGCCAGAAGGAACACTATGTACTTTATTCTCAAAGAATTATTGCTGTGTGTTTGTTTCAAACTCTGTCATCATCCTAAAGGACCAGTGCAAGGACTTGTCCTTGTTTCAACTGACTTGCATCTTTCCCAGGGCTGGGGAGGATTTCCAAGTGGCATTTACAGAAAGTAAAAACAAAATAGGCCAAAGGAACCTGGAGCAAGAAATAACAGTAGGCATTAGCAATAAGCTGGAAACCATGGTCAGGAGAAGGTTGGGAAAGGAGATATGGGAGTGGGAATAATGACATTTAAATCTTCTGCATATAGCTGGAAATCAAGAAAGCCACAGACATGCCTAGGGCTGAACATATGCTCAGAAAAGGCCTGAGAAGATGCTAAAATTTCACCTCTGAGTGACTTTCAGACTACATGCAAAAATGAAGTAAATGTTAAAGTAGACTTCTAAATGACCTGGCTAAATGTTAAAAGAGTCCCACAACACAGAGTCAACCTTCTACAACTAAAGAGGCTCTTTTTTTTTTTTTTTTTTCCTTTTTGGTATTTTTGCTTTTATTTTTTAGCTCCAGGCATTTAAAGAATCACTATTTAATCACAAAGCTAATGAAATATAGATTTCTCATCACAGCACTGTTTATGATAGCCAGGGCAGGAAAGCAACCTAGATGTCCATCAGCAGACGAATGGATAAGAAAGCTGTGGTACATATACACAACAGAGTATTACTCAGCCACTAAAAAGAATACATTTGAATCAGTTCTAATGAGGTGGATGAAACTGGAGCCTATTATACAGAGTGAAGTAAGCCAGAAAGAAAAACACCGAGTAGTCATGTATGGATGTGAGAGTTGGACTGTGAAGAAAGCTGAGTGCCAAAGAATTGATGCTTTTGAACTGTGGTGTTGGAGAAGACTCTTGAGAGTCCTTGAACTACAAGGAGATTCAACCAGTCCATCCTAAAGGAGATCTGTCCTGGGTGTTCTTTGGAAGGAATGATGCTAAAGCTGAAACTCCAGTACTTTGGCCACCTCATGAGAAGAGTTGACTCATTGGAAAAGACTCTGATGCTGGGAGGGATTGGGGGCAGGAGGAGAAGGGGACGACAGGGGATGAGATGGCTGGATGGCATCACCGACTTGATGGACATGAGTTTGAGTGAACTCCGGGAGTTGGTGATGGACAGGGAGGCCTGGTGTGCTGCAATTCATGGGGTCTCAAAGAGTTGGACACAACTGAGCAACTGAACTGAACTGAATGCATATATATGGAATTTAGAAAGATAGTAACGATAACCCGGTATGCAAGACAGCAAAAGAGACACAGATGTATAGAATAGTCTTTTGGACTCTGTGGGAGAGGGCGAGGGTGGGATGATTTGGGAGAATGGCATTCAAACATGTATAATATCATATGTGAAACGAATCACCAGACCAGGCTTGATACATGATATAGGATGCTCGGGGCTGGTGCACTGGAATGACCCAGAGGGATGGTATGGGGAGAGAGGTGGGAAGGGGGTTCAGGATGGGGAACACGTGTACACCCGTGGTGGATTCATGATGATGTATGGCAAAGCCAATACAATATTGTAATGTAATTAGCCTCCAATTAAAATAAATTTATATTTAAAAAAGAAATTAGATTTCAATGACCATGCAAGACAAAGAATACAAACTTTATAAAAATAATTTAGAAGAGTCACTAAACAAAGTACAGCCCACATGAAGAAGAAACAACAATCCTAGGAAAGAAAGATAACCTTATTTTCAGAGTTGTAACATTATAGTACTTAAAATATACTATTTCAACCAAAAAAAAAAAAATAAGACAAGCAAAAAGAAAAGAAAATATAGCCCATTCACAAGAAAAACGGAAATTAACAGAAACTGTCTTTCAAGTGGAAATTTGCTATATGATGCAGGGAGCTCAAACCCAGTGCTCTGTGACAATGTAGAGGGGTTGGAATGGGGTGGGAGGGGACATGTGTATACCTATGGCTGATTCGTGTTGATGTATGGCAGAAACCAACACATTATTGTAAAACAATTATCCCCCAATTAAAAATAAATTAATTTAATTTAAAGAAAGAAACCCAGGCATGGACTTGGTAAACAAATACATTAAATCAGCTGTTTAAAATATGATAAAAGAGCTGCAGGAAATCAATAAATTGATCTCTCACCAAATAGAGAATATCAATAAAGACTGGGAAGTTATAAAAAGGAACCACATGGAAATTCTAGCCTTGAAAAATTTAATAACTGCACTGAAAATTTTACTAGAGCAGTTCAATAGTAGATTTGACCAGGCAGAAGAAAGAATCAATAAGCTTAAAGATATGCTAATGAGATCTTCCAGTCTGAATAGCAGAAAGACAAAAGAATGAAAAAAGTGAACAGAGCCTAAAAGACCCATGAGATAACATCAAGTATACCAACACTTGCATAATGAAAACCTCAGAAGGAGAGAAGACAGAGAAAGAGAAACAAAGATTATTTACAGATATAATAGCCCAAAATTAATCAAATTTGAGGAAAGGCATAAATCTACACATCTCAGAAGTTTAAAAAACTACAAGCAGGATAAACTCAAAGAGACATCAATGGAAATCCATTATAATGAAGTTGTTGAAAGTCAAATACATAGAATCTTGAAAGCAGCTCGAGATAATTTACTCTTGTAAAAATGATCCTCAGTAGGATTAACAGCCTGTTAAATTCAGAAACCATGGAAGCCAGAAGGAAGTGGCCCAGCATATTTATATTGATGAAAATAAAAATTTGTCAACAAAATTCTGTTTCCAATAAAACTGTTCTTCTATGAAGGAAATGAAGGAAAAATTAAGATAGTCTCATATAAAGAAAAGCTAAGCTAAGGAAGTTCAAAACTTGTAGATCTGCCCTATAAGAAATACCAAAGGGAGGCTTCCAAACTGAATGGAAAGGACACTACAAAGCAACTGAAAGCCTTATGAAAAATAAAAAACAATGTAAAGCTACTATATAGGGAAATAGAAAACACAGTATTATTGCTACTTTGGTTTCCAAGTCTTTTTTTTTTTCCTGTACTACTTAAAAGACAAATGCTTAAAACAATAATTTTAAGTCTATATAAGTGAGCACACAATGTAAAAATACATGATTTGTGAAAGAAACAATATAAGAAAGGAGACTTGAGGTGTGAATGAGCAAAGATTTGTATACTGTTAAAACCAAGTTGGTATTAATTCAAATTTGATAGTTACAAAGCTAAGATGTTAATTGTAAATGCCAGGGGAGGTTACAATTTATCTTAGTGTAACCAAAAAGATAAAAAGTAAAAAAAAAAAAAAATGCAGCAAAGGAAATGAAGAGAGAATCAAAATGATAGACAAGAAAGGAATAATTAATGACAAAATATGGCATTTATGGATGAATTAAGAGAAAAAAGGATATAAGTAAGATATAGAGAAAACCATGAAATGACAAGAGTAAGTAACCACTTATCAGTTATTACTTTAAATTTAAATGAATTAAACTCTCCAAGTCAAAGATTAGACATTGGTTTAACAAAATTTTTAAAAACATGATCTAATTATATACACTGTCTACAAAAGGCTCCCTTTAGAGGCACAGACACAATAGATCAGAAGTGAAAAAATGAAACATATTTCATTATTAAAACATTTCAAACATTCTTGAAATGAAATGAATTTCATTCATGAAATGAAACATTTCATGCAAATAGTAAGAAAAAAGAGGCCTGAGATGGCTCTAATATATCAAAGAAAATATATTTTAACACTCCAAAATTTAAGAGATAAACAAGAATACCATATATTGATAAAATGGTCAATTCACAAGTAAGTTATAACAATAATAAACATGGACATGTATAAAAGCTGACAGAACTGAAGGGAGGAATAGACAGCTCAATAGAAATAGTTGTAGATGTCAACAGCTCAATTTCAATAATGGATAGAACTAAAAAGAAAACCAATAATGAAATAGAGGACTTGGACAAATCTATGAACCAACTATACCTAACAGACATACATAGAACATTTACCCCTTAACAGAAGAATGCTTATTTTTCCCAAGTGCATATAGAATATTTTCCAAGTTAGAAAATATGTTAGGCCACAAAACAAGTCTCAACACATTTCTTAAAAATTAAATCATACAAAATATCTTCTCTGACCACAATAGAATAAAAATAAAAATCAATAACAGGAGGAAAATAGGAAAATTTACAAATATGTGAAAATTAAACAATATACAAAGAATCAAAAACACTCCAACAAACAAGTCCAGAACCAGATGGCTTCACAGGTGAATTCTACCTTTATAGAAGAGTTAACACCTATCCTTATGAAACTATAAGGAACACTTCCAAACTCATTCTATGAGGTACTATCACCCTGACACCAAAGCCAGACAAAGATAGCACAAAGAAAGAAAACCACAAGCTGTATCACTATGTCTATGATAAACATAGACACAAAAATTCTCAATTAAATACTAGCAAACCAAATTTAACAATACATTAAAAGGATCAAAAAACACGACCAAGTGGGATTTATCCCAGGGAAGCAAGGATTTTTTAGTATCTGCAAATCAATCAGTGTGATACACCACATTAACATACTGAAGAATAAAAGCCATACAATCATCTCAATAGATAAATAAAAAGCTTTTAATAAAATTCAACATCCATTCATAATAACTCTACAGAAAGTGGGTATAGAGGGAACATACCTCTCAACATAATAAAGACAATATATGACAAACCCACAGCTAACATCATAGTTAACAGTGAAAAGCTGAAATCATTTCCTCTAGGATCAGGAATAAGACAAGGATATTCACTGTCACCACTTCTATTCAACATAGTTTTGGAAGTCCTAGCCACAACAATCTGAGGAGAAAAAGAAATAGAAGGAATGCAAATTGGAAAAGAAGGAGTAAAACTGTCACTGTTTTCAGATGACATGATTCTATACATAGAAAATCCTAAAGATGCTACCAGAAAACTACTAGAGTTTATCAATGAATCTGGTAAAGCTGAAGGATACAAAATCAATACACAAAAATCTGTTGCATTTCTATACACTAATAATGAAATATCAGAAATAAAATTTAAGGAAACAACTCCATTTACCATTATATTACAAAGAATAAAATACCTAGGGCTTCCCTTGTAGCTCAGTTGGTAAAGAATCTGCCTGCAGTGCAGGAGACCCGGGTTCGATTCCTGGGTTGCAAAGATCCCCTGGAGAAGGAAATGGCAATCCACTCCAGTATCCTTGCCTGGAAAATCTCATGGACAGAGGGCTGCAGTCCATGGGGTCACAAAGAGCTGAGCATGTCTGAGCGACTAACAGTTACTTAACACACTTAGGAATAAACCCATGTAAGGAGGCAAAAGACTTGTACACAGAAAACTATAAGACACTGATGAAAGAAATCAAATATGACACCAACAGAAGGAAAAACTTATCATGATCTTGTACTAAAAGAAAAAATATTGTCAAAATGACTCTACTACCTAAGGTTGCAGTCCATATCAAATTACCTAATAGCATTTTTTGGAGATCTAGAACAAAACATCTTAAAATTTGTATGGAAACAGAAAAGATCCTTAATAGTCAAAGCAATCTTGAGAAAGAAAAGCAGAGCTGGAGAAATCAGTCTCCCTGACTTCAGACTATACTATACAGCTACAGTAGTCAAAACAGTGTGATACTGGCACAAAGACAGACTTATGGATTAGTGAAACAGGATAGAAAGCCCAGAAATAAACCTGTGCACCTAATGTCAATTACTCTACCACAAAGGAGGCAAGAATATGCAATGGAAAAAAGACAACCTCTTCAATCAGTTGTGCTGGGAAAACTGGACAGTTACATGTAAAACAATGAAATTAGAACATTCTCTAATACTGTACACAAAAATAAACTCAAAGTGGCTTAAAGACCTAAATGTCAGACCAGATACTATAAAACTCTTAGAGGAAAACAGGCAGAACACTGTGACATAAATCGCAGCAAGATCTTTTTTGACTCACCTTCTAGAGTAATGAAAATAAAAGCAAAAATAAACAAATGGGACCTAATTAAAATTAAAAGCTTTTGCACAGCAAAGGAAACCATAAACAAAATGAAAAGACGACCCTCAAAATGAGAGAAAATATTTGCAAACAAAGTGACCAACAAGGGATTAATCTCCAAACTATACAAACAGCTCATGCAGCTCAATAGCAAACAAACAAACAAACAATCCAATCAAAAAATGGGAAGAAGATCTAAATAGACATTTCTCCAAAGAAGACATACAAAAGACATACAAATGGCAAATAGGCACATGAAAGGATATTAAACATCGCTAATTACTAGAAAAATGCAAATGAAAACTACAATAATTGGGGTGGGTGGGTGGGAGGCAGGCTCCAGAGGGAGGGGATATATATATGCTTATGGATGATTTGTGTTGTTGTACAATAGAAACCAACACAACATTGTAAAGCAATTACCCTCCAATTAAAGAAAAAAACAAAACACAATGACCTATCACTTCACACTGGTCAGAATGGCCATCATAAATAAGTTTATAAGCATATAGGATTGTTGTTATCATCCTGGATGGGGAGGGAGGTGGGAGGGGGTTTCAGAATGGTGGGGGTGCATGTGTGCCCATGGCTGATTCCTGTCAATGTGTGGCAGGGGCCACCACAGTGATGTGAAGTGATTGTATAAGTGATTGTCCTCCAGTTAAAATAAATAAATTTAAAAAGTTTTAAGTTTATAAACAACAAATTCTGGAGAGAGTGTAGAGAAAATGGAACTTTCCTATACTGTTGGTGGGAATGTAAATTGGTGGGCCAATATGGAGAAGAGTATGGAGGTTCCTTACCAAAAACAACAACAACAACAACAACAAAAAACTAAAAATAGAGCTACCATATGATTTAGCAATCCCACTCCTGGGCATATATCCAGAGAAAACCATACTTTGAAAAGATACATGCACCACAATATTCATTGTCATTGCAGCACTATTTACAATAGCCAAGACATAGAAGCAGCCTAAATGTCCATCAGCAGATGAATGGATAAAGATAAAGATGTGGTACATATATGTAATGGAATATTACTCAGCCATAAGAAGAATGAAATAATGTCATTTGTAGCAACATGAAGAGACCTAGAGATTATCATACTTAGTCAAGTAAGTCAGCAAAAGACAAATACTGTATCACTTGTACATGGAATTGAATAAATGATGTAAATCAACTTATTTACAAAACAGGCTCACAGACATAGAAAATAAACTTCTGGTTACTAAAAGGGAAAGACGGAGGTAGAGATAAATTGGGAGATTGGGATTGACATATATACACTACTGTATATAAAATAGATAACTAAAGAGCACCTACTGCATAGCACAGGGAATGTCTCAACACTCTGTAATAACCTATGTGGGAAAAGAATTTGGAAAAGAATGGATATATGTATATGTATGGCTGAATCACTTTGCTGTACACCTGAAACTAACACAACATTGTAAATCAACTACACTTCGATATAAAATGAAAAAAACTTAAAAACTCAAGTAAGTTCTCTTTACTAATACACACACACACACACACACACACACACACACATATATATATGACAGAACCAAAAGAAAAAATCTGCTTAGAGATATGTACTTCATTTCCACATAGAAAGACAGTATTGTAAAAATGTAACTTCCACCCAAAGCAATCTGTAAGTTTAATTCACTCCCAGTAATTACCTCAACTATATTATTTATAGAACTGAGCATATATTTGATTTGTATGGTTTATTTCTTCTGAAAATTCTGAAAATAAAAAGGAGGTATTTGCCAAGTATCTGTACTAAAACATTATGGTTGACATTGGGATGAAAATAAACTAGTATAAGCAACAATAACAGTAATAATAACTAGCATTTATATATCACTAGTATGCTAAATATACTGTTTTAATGCTTTCTAGCATCAGACTTTACTTCCATCATCAGTCACATCCATAACTGGGTGTTGCTTTTGCTTTGGCTCCATCCCTTCATTCTTTCTGGAGATATTTCTCCACTGATCTCCAGTAGCATATTGGGCACCTACTGACCTGGGGAGTTCTTTCAGTGTCCTATCTTTTTGCCTTTTCATACTGTTCATGGGGTTCTCAAGACAAGAATACTGAAGTGGTTTGCCATTCCCTTCTCCAGGGGACCACATTTTGTCAGAACTCTCCACCATGACCTGTCCATCCTGGGTGGCCCTACAGGGCATGGCTCATACTTTCCTTGAGTTAGACAAGGCTGTGGTCCATGTGATCAGATTGGTTAGTTTTCTGTGATTGTGGTTTTCAGTCTATCTGCCCTCTGATGGAGAAGGATAAGAGGCTTATAGAAGCTTCCTGATGGGAGAGACTGACTGTCAAATTCAGACTTAAATTGAAGAAAGTAGGGAAAACCACTAGACCATTCGGATATGACCTAAATCAAATCCCTTATGACTATACAGGAGAAGTGAGAAATAGATTCCAGGGATTAGATCTGATAGACAGAGTACCTGAGGAACTATGGGTAGAGTTTCGTGACATTGTACAGGAGACAGGGATCAAGACCATTCCCAAGAAAGAGAAATGCAAAAAGGCAAAATGGTTGTCTGAGGAGGCCTTACAAATAGCTATGAAAACAACAGAAGTGAAAAGCAAAGGAGAAAATGAAAGATATGCCCATTTGAACACACAGTTCCAAAGACTAGCAAGGAGAGAGAAGAAAGCCTTCTTCAGTGAGCAGTGCAAAGAAATAGCGGAAAACAATAGAATGGGAAAGACCAGAGATCTCAAGAAAATTGGAGATACCAAGGGAAATTTTCATGCAAAGATGGGCTCAATAAAGGACAGAATTGGTATCGACCTAACAGAAGCAGAAGATATTAAGAAGAGGTGGCAAGAATACACAGAACTATACAAAAAAGGTTATCATGACCCAGATTATCACAATGGTGTGATCACTCACCTAGAGCCAGACATCCTGGAATGTGAAGTCAAAGGGGCCTTAGGAAGCATCACTATGACCAACACTAGGGGAGGTGATGGAATTCCAGTTGAGCTATTTCAAATCCTGAAAGATGATGTTGTGAAAGTGCTGCACTCAATGTGCCAGCAAATTTGGAAAACTCAGCAGTGGCCACTGGACTGGAAAAGGTCAGTTTTCATTCCAATCCCAAAGAAAGGCAATGCTAAAGAATGCTCAAACTACCACACAATGGCAATCATCTCACACGCTGGCAAAGTAAAGCTCAAAATTCTCCAAGCCAGGCTTCAGCAGTACGTGAACCATGTACATCCAGATGTTCAAGCTGAATTTAGAAAAGGCAGAGGAACCAAAGGTCAAATTGCCAGCATCTGTTGGATCATGGAAAAAGCAAGAGAGTTCCAGAAAAACATCTATTTCTGCTTTATTGAATATGTCAAAGCCTTTGACTGTGTGAATCACAAAAAACTGTGGAAAATTCTGAAAGAGATGAGAATACCAGAACACCTAATCTGCCTCCTGAGAAGTCTGAATGCCAGTCAAGAAGCAACAGTTAGAACTGGACATGGAAAAACAGACTGGTTCCAAATAGGGAAATGAGTACGTCAAGGCTGTATATTGTCACCCTGCTTATTTAACTTATATGCAGAGTACATCATGAGAAATGCTGGGCTGGAAGAAGCACAAGCTGGAGTCAAGATTGCCGGGAGAAATATCATTAACGTCAGATATGCAGATGATACCACCCTTATGGCAGAAAGTGAAGAACTAAAGAGCCCCTTGATGAAAATGAAAGAGAAGTGTGAAAAAGTTGGCTTAAAGCTCAACATTCAGAAAACTAAGATCATGGCATCCGTCCCATCACTTCATGGGAAATAGATGGGGAAACAGTGGAAACAGTGGCTGACTTTATTTTTCTGGGCTCCAAAATCACTGCAGATGGTGATTGCAGCCATGAAATTAAAAGACACTTACTCCTTGGAAGGAAAGTTTTGACCAACATAGACAGCATATTAAAAAGCAGAGACATTACTTTGCCAACAAAGGTCCATCTAGTCAAGGCTATGGTTTTTCCACTGGTCATGTATGGATATGAGAGTTGTACTATAAAGAAAGGTGAGCACAGAAAAATTGATGCTTTTGAACTGTGGTGTTGGAGAAGACTCTTGAGAGTTCCTTGGACTTCAAGGCGATCCAACCAGTTCATCCTAAAGGAGATCAGTCCTGGGTGTTCATTGGAAGGACTGATGTTGAAGCTGAAAGTTCAATACTTTGGCCACCTGATGCGAAGTGTTGATTCATTGGAAAAGACCCTGATGCTGCGAAAGATTGAGGGCAGGAGGAGAAGGGAACAAGAGAGGATGAGATGGTTGGATGGCATCACCGACTCAATGCACATGGGTTTGGGTGGACTCCAGGAGTTGGTGATGGACAGGGAGGCCTGGCGTGCTGCGATTCTTGGGGTCACAAAGTCAGACATGACTAAGCGACTGAACTGAACTGAACTGAACATGAACCAAGTAGCCTGGCTCCAGAGTCTTAGCCCTTAACTACTATGTTTAGCTGTCACTTTGCTAATGATGGGCTTCCCTGGTGGCTCAGATGGTAAAGAATCTGCCTGCAAATCAGGAGACCTAGGTTTAATCCCTGGGTTGGGAAGATTCCTCTGGAGAAGTCAATGGCTACCCACTCCAGTATTCTTGCCTGGGAAATCTCATGGACAGAGGAGTCTGACAGTCCATGGAGTCACAAAGAGTCAGACACAACTGAGCAACTAACATTGTCACTTTCACTTTGCTAATGATGTCAAATAGAATACCTGTAGTGGAATATATTCACATGGAAATTTAATGTATAATAAAGCTGGTACATCAGGTAAGTAGGGAAAAGATGAACTATTTGATAATAACGGAGGCAAAGTTGGCTATCCATTTGGAACAAGTTAAGATCTACTTCATTCCACACCTTAAAATAAATTCCAGATGGTTTAAATATATAATAAAAAGAATATACTGAAAAATTCATGTGAAAAGGTATAGTTAACTGTAGACCAAAAACACACCACAAATTATAACAGACTGGGGAAAATATTTACAATATATATATGCCAGAGCTAGTGTCTCAAACCACCTCCTCTCAAAAATGGCAAAGAATAATAATAGACAATTTATGTATATATGGTAATACATTTATTAAAATAAGCTCAACCTTACTAATAATCAGGAAAATGAGAAAATATAGCATGTTCGATTGGAGAAAATTTTAATGATTGAGAATATCCAGCAATGATGATGACATATAGGGATATGAGCATTCCCTCTTCCTCTTGGTTGTCAACCAGAAAAACCTTTTTGGACAGCAATTTGGCAGTATCTAGCAAATATTAAATGGGTTAATTTTAACCCAGTAAGTTAATTTCAAGGAATCTATCCTATGGATATATTTGCCTTTGTTGCTAAAACGTATGAGATTATGAATGCAACATTTGTAGTAATGCTATAAAGCATATAATACATCAGTAGATAAAGAAGACTAGAAAACATGTGGCTGGAGAACCAAGAGGAAAACCAGAAATGTAGTATCATGGAAGCAAATGGAAAAGAATTTCAAAAATACAGCATCAACAATGCCAAATGCTTTACAAGATAAAGATTCAATCAATTCAGGATAAAGTGTTCACTCCATGTAGCCACATGTAGCTCATTGGTTTGGAGAAGGCAACTGAGCAACTTCACTTTCACTTTTCATTTCCATGCAATGGAGAAGGAAATGGCAACCCACTCCAGTGTTCTTGCCTGGAGAATCCCAGGTACAGGGGAGCCTGGTGGGCTGCCACCTATGGGGTCAGACAGAGTCGGATATGACTGACGTGACTTAGCAGCAGCAGCAGCAGCTCATTGGTTAATCTTGGTAAGCTCTCTTTTGGTGGAATGCTCTGGGAAAAATTCCATGGACTAAGAAGTGAGTGGGAATGAAGAATTAAAGAAAGTGAATGTAAACAATAATTTCAAGAAGTCTGGCAGCAAAGGAAGAAGATGTATAAGTTGATAGCAAGAGAAGAAGTTTGAAGATCGCCCTGAATCATCCTCTCTAACACTTTTTTGGGGGAAAGTTAAGAGTATAAGTCATAACTCACAAACTGATTATGCCCACAGGTGTCAGAAACAGCCTGAATTAGAAGCAGACTCTATGTAAAGTGATAGATAGTAAGTGACACTAGCTTCTCTTTGGGAATCAGTAAAGTAGTAGAAACTATGGTGAATGGGAAATCACATCTCCCATCTAAAAGGAATACCCATGACTTGGCTCTAGTAGATTATGGCTATGTTGGAATACAGATCCTGTGTTGCTAGATCTTACAATTGTTCAACAAACAAAAAAATCAAGACTACTAACACCATGCATAGCAATGCTGTGAACCAAACATGTCTATGGGTAATACCTAGAGCAACTACTAAGAAAATTATACAAAACATATGCTAGAAAACACTAAAAGCAAGTCAAGATGTAATCTTAAGAAATGTTCAAGTAACCCACAGGGAGTTAAGAAAAACAGAGGGAAGAAAAAGAGAAGAAGCAGAAAACAAAACAAAAAAAATGGCAGATTTAGGTGCCAACTTATCAATAAGCAATTTAAATGTAAACAGTCTAATTTAATAAAAAAGAGAGATTGTCAGATTAGGTGAAATAAAATCAAGACCCATGGTATGCTATCTACAAAAAACTCACTTTTAATATGAAAGTACAAATAGATGAAAAGCAAAAAGATGGACAAAGATGTAACACGTGGACTAATACAAAGAAAACTGGAGGAGCTAGACTGCTATCAGACAAAGTAGGCCTCACAGTAAAGAATTGATCTGGGACTAATAGGGACAATTCAGAATAATAAAGAGGATGGTTTTTCAAGAAGATATAGCAATCCTATTGTTTTAGGGTGTATACACCAAATAACAGAGCTTCAATATATGAGAAGCAAAATTTGATCAAGCTGAAAAGAGAAGTAAACAAAGTATTTCATGATCTAACCCAACCTAGCTTTCCAGGTTTCTTTCCTGCTTATTCTGTTCTACATACTAGATACTCTATTGTTTTTCAAGCATTTAACAGGTTTTCCCATCTCTGTCTTTAACTACACAGTCCTCTATGCCTAAAATGACTTCTCACCTATTACCATCTTCCCTCCACCCTGAATCCTCACATTTCAGAGACAGATTCAAATGCCACTTCATCAAAAAAAAGGCTTTCCCTGATACCAGATATGATCTATCCTTCCTCTGAAACCTAACTTCACATGGTACAGAAAGTGAAAGTGTTAGTTGCTCAGTTGTGTCCGACTCTTTGCAACCCCATGGACTGCAGTTGGCCAGGCTCCCCTATCCATGGAATTCTCTAGGCAAGAATACTGGAGTGGGTAGCCATTCCCTTCTCAGGTCATCTTCCCAACCCAGGGACCAAACTCAGGTCTCCCACATTGCAGGCAGATTCTTTATCATCTAGAGCCACCAGGTAAATGCTTCTCTTAATTATAGTACCATTTACAGGAACATTTCCTGAAGAGTAGAGATCTATCTTATTCATCACTGTTTTTCTAATGCCAAATTCTAGCACAGTAGCCAATAAATAAATGTTTCCTAAACAGGAAAAAATTTAAGCAACTTATAAGAGGAAAGTAATAGTTGAGAAAGAGGAGATCTTAAGTGGTAACCAAACTTGGGGTATGTTCAAATTTTATTAATTCATTTATTCATATACCCCGGCCTACTTTCTTCCTTCCCTCATTTCTAACAAGCTCCCAGGTGATTCTGAAACTGATGTTTCACTGACCACACTTTGGGTATCATGGTCTTAGAGAAATACTCCAAGATATGTAAAAGAAGGCACATATAAGGATACTAATTAGAGCCCTGTTTGTAATAGCAGGGAGGGAGAGAAAAAGAGAAGATCCCTTAAATATCCCTTAGTATAACAGATAATCTGATTTTCATAAAATAGAACACTGTTCAGTAGACAAAATTGATGAACTAGACCTACCATGTATCAACTTGGATAAATATTTTAAAACATATTGATAACTGACAAAAGAATGTTTTAGAATATAGTTTGATACTTTTCAGATACATTAAAAATATGCAATTAGCCTCCAATTAAAATAAATAAATTTATATTTAAAACAATTTAAAAAATATGCAATACAATATTATATATAGTTTATGGATCTATACCTGTATAGTTATAATTTTCTAGCTTTCATGGGAGTGATACATGCTAATTTTAAGAGAACACTTACCCTCAGAGAGTGAAAGGAAAGAGAGGTGAGATTCCATCTTTATTTTTCAAGTGGAAGGAAGGTCAGCAAGAACTTAGCTCTGAATCATATTTTCAATAAGTTACTGTCTATTGTATCCAGATGATTTGTTACATTTTTCTGAAATTCTCATCATGTTAAATATTTTTTATTAAATTTTTTAAACATCTAGGGCTTTAATTCTTACCTTATGTCTGACACTACTGTGAGGAAAGCCTTTGGTCTTAGTAATAGGAACCTCATTGTAAAATGAATTACTGTATTCTCTCCTTTGTATCTAGTCCTGCTCAGCTCCATTCAATCAGCAAATAAAAGACTCCCTCCAATACCCTCAACAGTATTCCTGTCCTTAGTCACAAACTTCTTGCCTGAACTCTTTTTATACTCTCTTTGGCCCCTGATCCCTCTCTGCCTTAACATAGGAGTCTCAAGTAGGGGCTTCAACAAGTATGCTCCAAATCCTATAGTGTGACCTCAGTATAAATGTTGATGTTTTCCATAATAGGAAATTCAAGTAAAACTCAGAGAACTTCCATGTCTCTGAAGCATGTTTCTGTCTTATGACACCTCCAATTGTAATTGCTATAGCAAGATGGCAAATACTAGCATCATAAAATGAGTCTCCTCAAAATATGCCCGTTCCTATGTGATTGGGAGAGGCCCCAAAAGAAGCTGTTATAACATTTAAAAACATAAATTGCAAAGTCTACCTTTAGCTATTCATTGACTTCCTTCGCCCCTAGTATGGACTAGCTTGATGAAATGGAATAAAACTAGGGCTATAATACCTGCCAGTGACTAGAAGTCTAACTTTAGACAAGTCACCTAAGAAACATAGATGGTTCTAAAATTCCTCATCTAGGATGAAACTGGAGCCGATTATACAGAGTGAAGTAAGCCAGAAAGAAAAACACCAATACAGTATACTAACACATATATATGGAATTTAGAAAGATGGCAATGACGACCCTGTATGCAAGACAGGAAAAAAGACACAGATGTGTATAACGGACTTTTGGACTCAGAGGGAGAGGGAGAGGGTGGGATGATTTGGGAGAATGGCATTCTAACATGTATACTATCATGTAAGAATTGAATCGCCAGTCTATGTCTGACGCAGGATACAGCATGCTTGGGGCTGGTGCATGGGGATAACCCAGAGAGATGTTATGGGGAGGGAGGTGGGAGAGGGGTTCATGTTTGGGAACGCATGTAAGAATTAAAGATTTTAAAATTTAAAAAATAAAAAACTAAAAAAATAAAATAAAATAAAATTCCTCATCTAGAAAATACCAAATTTCTAGCCTAATATATATGGAGGACTGATAAAATTCATTATTTTTTAAAGGTAAGGAATTAGTATTACTCATCAACCATTTTTCAGTTTTCTCCTTTTCAGTCTCTGCTCTCCTTTCGATAATCTTTCTCTCACTGTTTCTAACACATATGTTTTTTCCTGCTATCCCTTGGGGACAGCTATCATTAAGATGCACTGCAAGTCAGCTATCAATGATATTTTCCTTAAGTCTCTAAAATATTACTGACAGAATGTCTTGAAGACCCATCTTAAAGGGCAATAGCAATGTACTTTGTACCTCAACTCACACTTAATGAATATATTGCCCAATATTTTCAGCCTGAAGCTGTTGCATTTTTGTTCTACATAAAAACTTGCTAGGCATGAACATTTCCATGGAAACCCACTAACAACTTAATTCCAGAGACTCATCTCCCTAAACATTTATAAATTTCCAACCTGCATATGGAGTCAGGTGGTGTTAAGCCTTCCTGCTTAGCTATACCTACCATCTGGATGGTTTTTTGTTTGGGGACAGGGTCAAAGTGGGAAGAAGCAGTGGGAAAAGACAACAGTAACAATAGCCTTTCTTATGAACTGAAAAAGTTATAGCTTAAGGTCTCATCAGTTTAGTTCAATTCAGTCACTCAGTCATGTCCAACTCTGCGATGCCATGGACTGCAGCACACCAGGGCTCCCTGTCCATCACCAACTCCCAGAGTTTACTCTAACTCATGTCCACTGAGTCGGTGATGCCATCCAACCATCTCATCCTCTGTTGTCCCCTTTTCCTCCCGCCTTCTATCTTTCCCAGCATCAGGGTCTTTTCCAATGAGTCAGTTCTTTGCATCAGGTGGCCAAAGTACTGGAGTTTCAGCTTCAGCATCAGTCCTTCCAATGAATATTCAGGACTGATTTCCTTTAGTATGGGCTGGTTGGATCTCCTAGCAGTCCAAGGGACTCTCAAGAGTCTTCTCTAACACCACAGATCAAAAGCATCAATTCTTTGGTGCTCAGCTTTCTTTATAGTCCAACTCTCATAATCCTTTGTAACTCCCACTCATGGGTCATTGCCTGACTCAGGACACACACAGCTTCTAAGTTTAAAAGTCAAAGCTTCCAAGTCATCCCACCCTCTCCCTCTCCCACAGAGTCCAAAAGACTGTTCTATACATCTGTGTCTCTTTTGCTGCCTCCAATTAAAGTAAATAAATTTAAATTTAAAAAGTAAAATAAATAAAATAAAAAACACAAAAAAGTCAAAGCTTCTCCGAGATGGAGCTTGTAATAAAAGTCAGAAAAGAAATAAAAACTTTCCAAATACTTTTTAACTCATCTGTAAGAAAAACTAAAAATTAGTTGTAGGAAGGATCTGTGCATCAAGAAAGGCTGCATGGGGCTATAGCCAGAGCCAAAGATTTGAATTCAAGAAGACTGGCATGCCATTCTGGACCCTGCCACTTCCTAGTTTACTCACTGTATACAAATAACTTAAGCTCACTGAGCCTCGTTTTTCTCAACTGTAAATGGGAATGTCATCACTTCCTTGCTGGGTTTCTGTGAAGATTGTTCAGCTATAGTCTCTAATTCTCCACTGCCCCCTCTTCTACATAACCAATATATGCCCTCAAGGATGCCTCCTGACTGTTTCTTTTATTACTATTCTCTTTCCCATGATTCAGTTGCTATATGTCCATTGTTACCAAGTATCTTGAGCTCTGAGCTTCAGACCTATGCATCAATTTGCCTATTTGATATCATGTCCCAAATGAACCTCAACATAACATGTTCAATATTGAACTAAAAACTTCTCCCTCCTTTTATTGGACACATTTCACTTGCAGTCTTCCCAGTCCTGGTAAACGGTTTCACAAAATACCAAGACCTATTAATTATATCTCCTAAATGTTTTTTAATTCTTTCCTCTTCTTCCCAGCTTCATCATTTACTCACAAGCCCAAGCCACCATTATCTTTTTCCAGGACTCTTTCAAAAAAATATTACTTGGTGTCCTTGCTTTCAATTTTCCCCTCTAATTAATCCTCCATGGGGTCGCAAAGAGTCAGACATGACTGAGCGACTGAACTGAACTGAACTGAATTAATCCTCCACACAGCATAGACTGTTCTTTCTGTTCTTTTTACAATGTAAATCAGAACCATGCCATTCCATCCCTCATTTCTGTTAGAACAAAGATCAAATTGAGTATAATGTGATATACTGGGTTCTACATGATCTGAACACTGTATACCTCTTCAGTTATGTCATGTCATTCTACCCTACTTCTCTTTCTATTCCAATCACACTGAACTTTTTTTAAAAATATAAATTTATTTATTTTAATTGGAGGTTACTTTACAATATTGTATTGTTTTTTATTTTTTATTTTATTTTTATTTTTTTTAAATTTTACTTTATTTTACTTTACAATACTGTATTGGTTTTGCCAGACATCAACATGAATCCACCACATGTATACATGTGTTCCCTATCCTGAACCTCCCCCCCACCTCCCTCCCCATACCATCCCTCTGGATCATCTCAGTGTACCAGCCCCAACTTTTCTTAGTACTTGAAACATGCATGTGGGCTAAGTTATTTCAGTCATGTCTGACTCTGTGCAATGCTATGGACTGCAGCCTGCCAGGCTCCTCTGTCCATGGGATATACTCCAGACAAAAACACTGGAGTGGGTTGCCACATCCTCCTCCAGGAGATCTTCCTAACCCAGGGATCGAACCTGCACCTCTTATGTCTCCTGCCTGGGCAGGCAGGTTCTTTACCACCAGCACCACGTGGGAAGTCCTGAAACATACTATATCCTTTCCAATTCGGGCTTCAGCATATTCTATCCCATCTATGAGAACATAATCTACTTATAATCCCAACTCCTTTTATCTGGTTAACCTTTATTCTTTCCTTTGTCAGCAGTTTAAACTTCAGTTCCCTGGGTGAACACTGATTTCCCCCACCTCAAACAATGCCAGGTCCTCTCCTTTAGCTTCCACAGAATCCTGTACTTCTTCATGGCACTTAGCACGTATATAATCATTTAATCTACACACTTAATATCTTCCCCACTCCCAAAATACTAAGCTCTAAGAGGGCAGGGGTTGTATTCTTTTGTTTAACAGTGTGTCCCCAGTGTATAGCATAATACCTAGAACCTAGCTAGAGTTTAATAAATTTGTGGACCTATTTCAACAACACTTAAGTATTGACCCTATTTTTATTTGTCCCCTTTAAACTTCTTTTATAACATGCAAATTTGAACAAAAGAATTAAATAGTTGCCCAGTGTCCTTGGGATAAAAGCCAAACTCAATATGATATATCATATTGCCTGATCAAGATACTTCTTGCCATCTAGGCTCATTTCCCAACATTCACCATTGCCACACTGGGCTCCATGCTAAACTATTTGCAGTTCCACAAATTCATCATGCTTTCTATCACCTCCCTTACTCTGCATATTGTTCCCTATGCCTACAAAATTCTCCTCACATTTCTTTGTCTGGGTAATTCCTATTTATCATTTAGATATCAGCTTTAGAAATTAATTCTCCTGAAAGCTTTCCCAGCATCCTCAGGATTGCATTATGTATACCTCTCATAAACTCCCATAGCATATTGTACTTATGTTATCAAAGCATGTATCATTCAGTATTGCAACCAACTTTCTACATGGGTCTTTTCAAATAGACTCTAAATTCCTTAAGAGAAAGGCTGTATCACATTTACTTTTGTATCCTGCATACATGCATGCTAAGTCGCTAAGTCATGTCCAACTCTTTGAGACCCCATGAACTACAGTGCACCAGGCTTCCCAGTCCTTCGCCATCTCCTGGAGCTTACTCAAACTCATGTCCATTGAGTCAGTGATACCATCCAACCATCTCATCTTCTGTCACCCCTTTCTCCTCCTGCCTTCAATCTTTCCCAGCATCAGGGTCTTTTCCAATGAGTCAGTTCTTTGCATCAGGTGGCCAAAGGATTGCAGCTTCAGCTTCAGCATCAGTCCTTCTGATGAATATTCAGGACTGATTTCCTTTAGGATTGACTAGTTTGATATCCTTGCTGCCCAGGGGACTCTCTAGAGTCTTCTCCAGCACTTATTACAAGATGTTGAATATAGTTCCCTGTGTTACACAGGAGGCCCTTCTTCTTTACCTATTTTATATACAGTAGTCTATATCTGTTAATCCCAAAGCAAAAATGAAAGTTGCTCAGTCATGTCAGACTCTTTGCGACCCCATGGACTATACCGTCCAAGGAATTCTCCAGGCGAAAATACTGGAGTGGGTAGCCTTTCTCTTTTCCAGGGGATCTTCCCAACCCAGGCATCGAACCCAGGTCTCCCACATTGCCGGTGGATTCTTTACCAGCTGAGTCACAAGGGAAGCCCAAGAATACTGGAGGGGGTAACCTATTCCTTCTACAGCAGATCTTTCTGACCCAGGAATTGAACCGGGGTCTCCTGAATTGCAGGCGAATTCTCTATCAACTGAGCTATCTGGGAAGCCCAAACACCTATTTTATCTTTTTCAATTTTTATCTTTTCCAATCTTTCCCCCCAAGCCTATCCTCTATCTCTGAGTTTTTCTTGTTTCATAGATAAGTTCATTTGTGTCATATTTTAGATCCTACAATAAGTGATATAATATGTTATTTGTCTTTATTTTCCTGACTTATTTTGCTTAGTATGATAATCTTTAGATCCACCCATGCTGCAAATGGTTGTATTTCATTCTTTTTTATGGGGTCGCACAGAATCAGACACGAGTCAAATGACTTAGCAGCAGCAGCAGCAATATGCCATTGCAGATGGTGACTGCAGCCATGAAATTTAAAGACACTTACTCCTTGGAAGGAAAGTTATGACCAACCTAGACAGCATATTCAAAAGCAGAGACATTACTTTGCCGACTAAGGTCCGTCTAGTCAAGGCTATGGTTTTTCCTGTGGTCATGTATGGATGTGAGAGTTGGACTGTGAAGAAAGCTGAGGGCCGAAGAACTGGTGCTTTTGAAATGTGGTGTTGGAGAAGACTCTTGAGAGTCCCTTGGACTGCAAGGAGATCCAACCAGTCCATTCTGAAGGAGATCAGCTCTGGGTGTTCTTTGGAAGGAATGATGCTGAAGCTGAAACTCCAGTACTTTGGCCACCTCATGCGAAGGGTTGACTCGTTGGAAAAGACTCTGATGCTGGGAGGGATTGGGGGCAGGAGGAGAAGGGGACGACAGAGGATGAGATGGCTGGATGGCATCACTGACTCGATGGACGTGAGTCTGTGAACTCCGGGAGGTGGTGATGGACAGGGAGGCCTGGCATGCTGTGATTCATGGGGTTGCAAAGAGTTGGACACGACTGAGTGACTGAACTGAACTGAACTGAATATGCCATTTTATATACCACATTCCAGGAAAACATCAACTTCTGCTTCATTCACTATACCAAAGCCTTTGATTGTGTAGATCAGAACAAACTAGAAAATTCTTAAAGAGATGAGAATACCAGACCACCTTATCTGCCTCCTGAGAAACCTGTATGTAGGTCACGAAACAACAGTTAGAAGCAGACATGGAACAACAGACTGGTTCCAAATTGGGAAAGGAGTATGTCAAGGCTGTATATTGTCACTCTGCTTATTTAACTTATATGCAGAGTACATCATGCGGAATGCCACACTGGATGAAGCACAAGCTGGAATCAAAATTGAAGGGAGAAATATCAATCACCTCAGATACACAGACACCACCACCCTTATGGCAGAAAGCGAAGAAAAGCTAAAGAGCCTCTTGATGAAAGTGAAAGAACAGAGTGAAAAAGCTGGCTTAAAACTCAATATGAAAAAAAAATAATAAGATCATGGCATCCAGTCCCACCACTTCATTGGCAAATAGATGGGGAAACAGTGACAAATGTTTTTTCCTTGGGCTCCAAAATCACTGCAGATGGTGACTACAGCCATGAAACTGAAAGACGCTTGCTCCTTGGAAGAAAACCTATGACCAACTTAGTGTATTAAAAAGCAGAGACATTACTTTGCTACCCAAGGTCCATATAGTCAAAGCTATGATTTTTCCAGTAGTCGTGTATAGATGTGAGAGTTGGACCATAAAGAAGGCTGAGTGTGCAAGAATTGATGCTTTTGAACTGTGGTGTTGGAGAAGACTCTTGAGAGTCTCTTGGACTAGAAGGAGATTAAATCAGTCAATCCTAAAGGAAATCAGTCCTGAATATTCATTGGAAGGACTGATGCTGGAACTGAAGCTCCAATACTTTGGCCACCTGATGTGAAGAACCGACTCATTGGAAAAAACCGTGATTGCTGTGAAAGATTGAAGGCAGGAGGAGAAGAGGATGACAGAGGACAAGACGGTTGGATGGCATCCCCGACTCAATGGGCAAGAGTTTGAGCAAACTCTGGGAGATGGTGAAGGACAGGGAAGCCTGGTGTACTGCAGTCCATGGGGTCGAAAAGAGTTGGACATGACTGAAGTGACTTACCACATACACATTCTGACCACTGTGAGGTGGTGCCTTATTGCACTTTGATTTGCATTTCTCTAATAATTAGCAATGATGAGCATCTTTTCATGTGCCTATTGGACATCTGTATGTCTTTGGAGAATTGCTCATTTTTTCGATTGGGTTGTTTTGTTGTTGTTATTGAATGTTTGAATGTATGAATATATGAATTTTTTTGTATATTTTGGAAATTAAACACTGGTCAGTTGCATCATTTGTAAATATTTTCTCCCAAGCCATAGATAGTCTTTTCATTTTGTTTATGATTTCCTTTGCTGTGAAAAAGCTTATAAGTTTGATTACATGTCATTTGTTTCTTTTTGCTTTTATTTCAATTGCCTTAGGAGACATATGTAAGAAAACATTGGTACAATTTATGTCAGTGGATGTTTTGCCTATATTCTATTCTAGAAGTTTTACAGTGTGACTGGCTTATTTAACTTAGCAAAATGTCTTCAAGGTTCATCCATATCGTTGCATGCATTATTGCATTGTATGTATATATCACATTTTGTTTATCCATTCATTCGTCCATGGACATTTGTGTTCCTTCCACCTTTTGTCCATTATGAATAAGGCTGCTGTGAACATTATTACACAAATATCTCCTCAAGACTGTTTTCAATTCTTTTGGACATATACCCACAAACAGAATTACTGGACCTTATGGTAATTCTATTTTTTAAATTTTACATTTCTACCAGTAGTACATAAGGACTTCAGTGTCTCCATACCCACGCCAACATGTATTATTTTCTGGTTTGTTTTTTAATAGCAGCCATCCTAATGGATATGTGGTAAGCCATTAAGTTTTGAAATGGTTTCTTACACAGGAATGAAAACTTGTTTAAAGAGGCCAGTTTTGCCCTGATTACAACCCACACAAAACATTATAAGAAAACTACATACTAATGTCAACCATGAACATGGTTGTAAATTTTTAATTAAACATTAGCATGTCAAATCCAACAATATGTTAAAATGTCATACAAAGTAAAATTTATCTCAAGAATTCAAGATTTGTTTAATGTTTATAAATCAATCAGGGTTAATTCAAGATATGCTAAGGACTGAATTTTCTTGACACCCGAAATGTATATGTTGAAATTCTAATTCTCAATGTGATTGTTATCAGGAAGGGCCTAAGGGACATAATTCGGTCATGAGGCAGAGTCTCATGAATAGGATGAATGCCCTTATTAAAGGGACTCCAGAGAGATCCTTCTCCCCTTATACTGTGTGAGAAGACAGCAAGAAGATACCAAATATGAACTAGAACAAGGGCCATCATCAGAATGCAAACATTCCAGCATGTTGGTCTTGGACTTCATAGCTTCCAGAACTGTGAGGAATAATTTTGCTGTTTATAAGCTACCCAATATATGGTCTTTTCTTATATCAGTGCAAGTGGACTAAGATACAGTATTAACAGGTTAAAAAATACTATCACCTAAAAGATGCAGAAAAAGCATTTCACAAAATTAAACACCCATTCCTGATTTTAAAAACCTCTCAGAAAACTTGGAATAAATGTAAATTTTCACAATATAATAAAATCAATTCACAAAAATCTTACAGCTAACATTTTACTTATGAATAAAAGACAATATTCTCCCCTAAGATCAGAAACAAGACAAGAATGTCCACAACGACCACTTCTGTTAAATACTGTACCATCAACTTGAGATATTGCAATTGGTCAAAACAAGGGGGGAACAAAATTCATCCAGCTTGAAAAGAATGATATAAAACTGCTTTTATTTGCAGATGACAGGATCATCTATGATCATTTATGCATCAATAGAAAACCATGCGGGACTTACAGGGAAGTTGCTAATTACTAGTTATAGAAAAGTTAGCAACGTTATAAGATAAAAGATTACTATATAAAAATGTATTGTATTTCTATATATGAGCAATAAATAATCATTGAATAAAATTAAAAGAACTAATCAATTTCATTTATATTAGTGCCAAAAGAAATGAGCGATAAACCTAGAAAAAGATGTGCAAGTCTGAAAACCAAAAATATTTCTGAGAGCAATTAAAAATGGAGAGATATACTATATTTATGGATTATAAAAATCAATAGTATTTTGAGTCCAATGCTCTCCAAATTGACCTATAAAATGAGTGCAATCCCAACCAAAATTCCAGTAAGATCTTTTTATAAAATATCAAGTTGATTTTAAAATTGCCTTAGATAGAAAGGAAAAGAATCTAGATTAGCCAGAACAATTTTGAAAGAGAAGAAAACTGTTTGAGGATTTATAGTACTGGATTTCAAGACATATTCTAAAGCTATAGAGCTGTGCTTAGTCGCTCAGTTGTAGCCTACTCTTTGCGACCCCATCGACTGTAGCCTGCCAGGCTCCTCTGTCCATGGTGATTCTCCAGGCAAGAATACTTGAGTTGATTGCCATTTCCTCCTCCAGGGGATCTTCCTCATCCAGGGATTGGATCCAGGTCTCCCGCATTGCAGGTGGATTCTTTACAGTCTGAGCCACCAGGGAAGCCCTGCATACACCTATATACTTCCCTGTATACACCAGGGAAGCTATAGAACAAGACGGTATGATATTAGAACAAATATAGACAAATAGACCAATGGAACACAGTCTAGAAATAGACTCATGTGTACACATGGTCAGTTGAATTTTTCCAGAGTGCAAAGGTAATTCAGTGAAGAAAGAATAATATTGCCAACAAATTGTTAAGGAATAATTGGATTGTATATGCAAAAAAATTAAACCTTGACGCAAATTGCACAGCATATAAAAAACTTACCTGAAAATGTATCATAAACTTAAATGCAAAAACCTAAATGTATACATCATCTATAATAAAATACTGTTGAGTTTGGATTATGCAAAGATTTATTACATACTAAGCTGAAAGCCCAACCAATGAAGAAATTGATAAATTTAACTTCATCCAAGTTAATAAATTTTGCTCTTCAAAAGACACTGTTAAGAGAGTAAACGGATGAGATACACGCTAGGAGAAATTATTCACAAATCACATATCTGATAAAGGATTGTATTCAGAATATATTAAAATCAACAAAGTTTAATAATATGAAAACAACCCAATTCCAAAATGGGCAAAAATATTCACCAAAGAACATATATGGATAGCAAATAAGCACATAAAATGATGTTCAACATTGTAAGTCATGAAGGAAAAGCAAATTAAAATCTTGAGATACCACTTTAGGCATACTGGAATGTCTAAACTAAAGGACTGCTCATACCAATTGTTGCTGAGGTTGTGAAGCAGCTGAACTTCTCATATACTGCTGGTAGGAATGCTAAAATGGTTCAGTGCTGGTAGGAATGGTACAATGGTACAATTAAGGAAAACAGTTTTATATATACTTACCATATGACCCAGCCATACCACCCCTAGGTATTTACTCACGAGAAATTAAAATATGTGTTCATACAAATACTTGAACATGAATCTTCACAACAGCTTTCTTCATAATATTCAAAAACTAGAAAGCAAGTCAATGGTAGCATGGGGGTAGGTCAGAATAATCATACAGGAAAAGGATTACCAAAGGGAGTAAGGAAACCTTTGGAGTTAGCAGATATGTTCCTTCTCTTGGTTATGGTGATGGCTTCATGGGTTAATACTTAAAACATATCAAATTGTACCACATAAATATATGCAGTTTCTTTTATATCAATTGTACCTTAATGAGGCTATTTTTCAATGCTCCTCTGTTAAGAAAACTTTTAAAACACATTCAGGACTCACTTTCAAGATGGTCAATTAAGCACATGTTTACTTTTTTTCCTTAAATAGAAATGCATTGACTCAAAGTAGTTCTGAAAGTGCATACTGGAGAACCTAATACAGTCTAGAAACTGAATCCAAGAAGATTTCCCAATGGAAATGACATTTATTTTGAGCTTTTAATGGTAAATAAGAGAAGGAAAGGCTAACAAAATGGGAAGAAAGTTAAGAGAGCTTCAGGCAAAATGAACCATGTGATAAATTTTCCAAGTTGGTTAAATATTCTAAACTTCCTTGGACCTTAATGAGATTAAGAAAATGAAAAATTTCAAGATATTTCTTGAGGATTCGGTTATATTTTGAATACTGATTTAAATAAAACTTGTTTTAAACATGACACCCTGGATTTTGCATCACACATAGTACCCTATAAGCATAAAGCTGGAAGGACCCCCAAGAGAGAATCAAAACCAGTGATTCTCAATTATAATCTCCCTCCCTCTATCAACAGTTATATATAATAAAAGATAACTTTCAAAAGAAAAGTAATTCTCAGTTTTCTAATATACCTTTTACATCCTCATGGGAGTCCCTACTCTCAACTGAAAGTTTTCATTTTACAAATGGAAAAACTAAGTCCCAGAGAGAGTAAGGGGGGGCGGGGTAAATCACATAGCAAAGAAATAGCAAAGTTAGGATAAGAACTCAGGTTTTTTGAGTTGCAAGCCAGTGCTCTTTCTATAACCTGTGAGACAGTATAGTGTAACATGGATTCTGGAATAAGATTGATGGGACCAAACCCTGGCCCTATTCCTTACTAGTCATGTAACCTTGGACAACTTAATATTCCTGAGCCTGTTTCCTCATCTTTAAAATTAAATGGTTAATATTTTGAAATATGCTTAAAAATGTATTGAAATAAGAATGAATAATTATTATTTAGGAAGAACTCTATAATGAGTTGCCATGGCTGCTATAGCACCATAAGAATTCACATCATGCCATACTTGATACATTTACTAGAATCATGGAAAGTGGGAAAAAGTCTGGCAGCTTATCACTTGGAATGAAGTCCATCTGCATTAAATAACAGAGAGAAAAACAAGTAGAAACTCAAACACTGAAAGATGCTGATCTTAAGGTAAATGTCTAGCTAACTCACAGTCTCCCCTCCCACAGGGGCATGTATCGGGAGAAGAGGCTATAACGACAAAATTTCCTAAACTCTTCCAGAAAAACCCTTACTATGACCTTAATCCCAGGAACTAACTATAAGTCTCCAGGCCAGGCTAGAAGCTATTGATCAGGCTCTCAGTATGGCAGCCTGCATTCTCTGGGAGAGACTTTAATATGCTGATCATGTTTTTTTCTTATTCATTCAACAAATATTCACTGAGCACTTACTCTGTGCCAAGTACTGGTCTAGACCCTGGAGATACAGCAGGTATCAAAGTACTGCCACCATAGGGCTCACATTCTAATCAGGGAATACAGACAACAAACAAGCATGTAAATAGGATGTCAGAGAGTGATTAAGTGTAATAGAAAAATAAAGCAGGGGAAGGAGAATAGGGAATAGCACACAGAGGAATGTGTATATATATGCACACACACATACATACATATGCAAATATGTTTATATAAATATATATTCCTAAGCCACATACCTGATATACTTTGTATTCCCCTTAATCTGCTTTTATTTTTATGTATGTGTATAAAACTCTTAAAGAGATGGGAATACTAGACCACATTGCCTATCTCCTGAGAAATTTGTAGGCAAGTCAAGAAGCAACAGTTAGAACTGGACATGGAAAAATGGACTGGTTCCAAGTTGGGAAATGGGCGCGTCAAGGCTGTATATTGTCACCCTGCTTATTTAACTCATTTGCAGAGTACATCATGCAAAATGCTGGGCTGGATGAAGCACAAGCTGGAATCAAGATTGCCAGGAGAAATATCAATAACCTCAAATATGCAGATGACACCACCCTTATGGCAGTTGGCTTAAAGCTCAACATTCAGAAAACTAAGATCATGGCATCCAGTCCCATCACTTCATGGCAAATAGATGGGGAAACAATAGAAACAGTGAGAGACTTTATTTTTTGGGGCTCCAAAATCACTGCAGATGGTGACTGCAACCATGAAATTAATAGACGCTTGCTCCTTGGAAGAGAAGTTGTGACCAAACTAGACAGCATATTAAAAAGCAGAAACATTACTTTGCTAACAAAGGACTATCTAGTCAAAGCTATGGTTTTTCCAGTAGTCATGTATGGATGTGAGAGTTAGACTATAAAGAAAGCTGAGCACAGAAGAATTGATGTGTATATAATATGTATGAATATGTATATATGTGATATGTGTTAAAGTGTTAGAGACTCAGTTATGTCTGACTCTTTGTGATCTCATGGACTGTAGCCCACCAGGCTCCTTTATCCATGAAATTTTCCAGGTCAGAAGACTGGAATGGGTTGCTGTTTCCTTCTCCAGGGGATGTTCCTGACCCAGCAATCAAACCTGGATCTATAAATTGGTATGTCAATGAAAAGTAAACATTTGAGCAGGGGCATGAAAAGAATCTGCCTGCAGTACGGGAGACCTGGGTTCAATTCCTGGGTTGGGAAGATACCCTGGAGAAGGCAAAGGCTACCCAATCCAGTATTCTGGCCTGGAGAATTCCATGGACTGTATAGTCCATGGGGTCAAAGAGTCAGACATGACTGAGCAACTTTCACATGAAGGAGGAAAGGCAGCTATTTCATACAAATATCAGGGGAAAGAAGAGTCTAGAGAGAGGAAACATCAAGTGCAGAGGCCACATGCAGGAGTGTTCTTGGCATGTGTAGGGAACAACAAGGAGCCATGAATGGGGGCACTGGGGTATGGAAGAGGAGGTTTCAGATGTGGTGAGTAGCAATATCACATAGGGCCTTATGGAATGTTGTAAGGAATGTGGCTTTTACTTGAGCAAAATAGAAAGACTTTAGAGCATTTTGAGGGGAGGCAAAACATGCGATTTGCATTTTTGAAAGATCACTCTGGCTGTAGTGTGGAGAACATACTCAGTGGAGTCAGGGCAGAAGCAAGAACACCACTTAGAGATAATTGCAATAAGCCAAGTGAAAGGTGATGGTAGCTAGATACAGGGTGGTAGCAGGGAAGAAGATAAAAACTGGTCAGATACTAGATATATACTGAAGGGTTTGAAGATTGAGCAGATGTGTTATTTCTGAGAGACAAATCACAAGAGACTGCAAGATATTAGACCTGAACAGCTAGAAGCTTGCACTTGCCACATAGCAACAAGGGAGGATTGTGTAAGCAATGTGTTTGGAGAATAAAGACAGAAATTCAATTTACAATACATTTAGCCCTGCTTTAATGTGACATCTGTTCCTGACAGTCACTGTACTATGCAAAATCACTCAATAAAAACCTAGAGCTTATAGAAGAAAATGGAAATTATGGACACGATACTCAAAAACTTTATCACTGACACATAAAAAATATGAATGTCTTATAAAACATATTGTAATAATTTTACACATGTAAAATGGTTAAGAAATATATAAATACTGCACAATACATAAGGTGCTTTACCTTGAAAAAGACAGGAAGTTTACATGTGCAAGTGGGCATCAGAGAGGATATAGTTTGTGAGTTCTTTTGAAGAGGTAGAAAGAGGACCATCTGAAATCTGAGGCAAAGTTATAAAGCCAGAGGTAAACTGGTATGACTCCTAGCTTCAGTCCTTCCAATGAATATTCAGGACTGGTTCCCTTTAGGATTGACTGGCTGGATCTCCTTGCAGTCCAAGGGATTTTCAAGAGCCTTCTCCAACACCACAGTTCAAAAGCATCAACCCTTCTGCACTCAGCTTTCTTTATGGTCCAACTCAAACATCCATACATGACTACTGGACAAACCATAGCTTTGACTATGAAAGGTTGTTGTTGAACCACAAAAGACGCCTGGATTCTTGGCCTCAGGAGAAGAATTCAATCCGGGGCCAGTGACGAGGCTTGATCACTCAGAGATTTTGTGTAATAATTTTTTTTTTAAGTATAAAAGAGATAGAGAAAGCTTCTGACATAGACATCAAAAGAAGGCAGAAAGAGTGCCCCCCTGATAGTCTTTAGCCTAATGATATATAGCTACTAGCAGTCTGCTAATTAGAGAAAGGAAATGTCTCAAAACTCAGGGACTGGCACCAGGCCCCTCACCCACAACATGCATTTTGAGATAACATTGGGACAAAGTGAGTTGTCCTGGGCCATAAAATGATTAACATGAATCGAAAAAAAGGCTAATTTCCAAGCAAATACAGTTTCATTAACATAGCTGAAGAGAACATTTGCCTGAGTAAAACATACTGGTTTGTCAAGTTCTGAGTCTTAGCCAGAACCTACTTGAAGACAGAGTTTAGGGTAAATACATAGTTCATTAACATAGCTTAAGACAAACATTTCCATAAGAAAAAGGTATTGGTTAGCTCAAGGTTTGAGAAAGGTTAAGTTCATTCAGGAAACCTGGGTTCGATCCCTGAGTCAGGAAGATTCCCTGGAGAAGGAAATGGCAACCCACTCCAGTACTCTTGCCTGGAAAATCCCATGGATGGAGGAGCCTGGTAGGCTACAGTCCATGAGGTCGCAGAGTCAGACACAACTGAGCGACTTCACTTTCTTCTTTCTTTCTTTCACTCAAGGTTTCAGAAAAGTTAAGTTCAGGTGGAGCCAGATGCCATCATGGCAACACAGAATTTTATTTTTTTAATTTTTATTTAAATTTCATTTTTATTTTACATTGGCATATAGTTTATTTACAATGTTGTGTTAGTTTCAGGTGTACAGCAAAGTGATTCAGCTATACATGTGCATATATCCACTCCTTTTCAGATTTTTTTTCCAAGTCAACTTGTTTATTTTTTACTTTTTAAATATAAATTATTTAATTGGAGGCTAATTACTTTACAATATTGTATTGATTTTTCCATACATCAACATGAATCCACCATGGGTGTACACGTGTTCCCCATCCTGAACCTCCCTCCCTCCTCCCTCCCCATACCATCCCTCTGGGTCATCCCAGTGCACCAGCCACAAGCATCCTGTATCCTGCATCGAAATTGGACTGGTGATTCATTTCATATATGATATTATACATGTTTCAATGCCATTCTCCCAAATCATCCCACCCTCTCCCTCTCCCACAGAGTCCAAAAGACTGTTCTATACATCTGTGTCTCTTTTGCTGTCTAGCATACAGGGTCATCATTACCATCTTTCTAAATTCCATATATATGTGTTAGTATACTGTATTGGTGTTTTTCCTTCTGGCTTACTTCATTCTGTATAATCGGCTCCAGTTTCATCCACCTCATTAGAACTGATTCAAATGTACTGCTTTTAATGGCTAAGTAATACTTCATTGTATATATGTACCGCAGCTTTCTTATCCATTCATCTGCTGATGGACATCTAGGTTGCTTCCATGTCCTGGCTATTATAAACAGTGCTGCGATGAACATTGGGGTACACGTGTCTCTTTCAATTCTGGTTTCCTCGATGTGTATGCCCAGCAGTGAGATTGCTGGGTCATAAGGCAGTTCTATTTCCAGCTTTTTAAGGAATCTCCACACTGTTCTTCATAGTAGCTGTACTAGTTTGCATTCCCACCAACAGTGTAAGAGGGTTCCCTTTTCTCCACACCCTCTCCAGCATTTATTGCTTGTAGACTTTTGGATCACAGCCATTCTGACTGGCGTGAAATGGTACCTAATTGTGGTTTTGATATGCATTTCTCTGATAATGAGTGATGTTGAGCATCTTTTCGTGTGTTTGTTAGCCATCTGTATGTCTTTGGAGAAATGTCTGTTTAGTTCTTAGGCACATTTTTTTGATTGGGTCATTTATTTTTCTGGAATTGTGCTGCAGGAGTTGATTGTATATTTTTGAGATTAGTTGTCAGTTGCTTCATTTTCTATTATTTTTTCCCATTCTGAAGGCTGTCTTTTCACCTTGCTTATAGTTTCCTTTGTTGTGCAGAAGCTTTTAATTTTTTTTTAATTTTTATTTATTTTTTTATTTTTTAAATTTTAAAATCTTTAATTCTTACATGCGTTCCCAAACATGAACCCCCCTCCCACCTCCCTCCCCACAACATCCCTCTGGGTCATCCCCGTGCACCAGCTCCAAGCATGCTGTATCCTGCATCAGACATAGACTGGCGATTCAATTCTTACATGATAGTATGCACAACAAAGGAAAATATAAGCAAGGTGAAAAGACAGCCTTCTGAATGGGAGAAAATAATAGCAAATGAAGCAACTGACAAACAACTAATCTCAAAAATATACAAACAACTTCTGCAGCTCAATTCCAGCTTTTAATTTTAATTAGGTCCCATTTGTTTATTTTTGTGTTTTTTTCCCAATATTCTGGGAGCTGGATCATAAAGGATCTTGCTGTGATTTATGTCGGAGAGGCAACATAGAATTTTAAGAGAAACCTCCTTTTAATTTTGTATAGAGAGGGAAAAAATATCCGACACTTGTTTGTTTCCTCCTGCCTCTTAAGAGAGAGATAAAAAATGTCTGACACTCACAGCCTATTTCCTCCGTTGGGAAACCCCTGGCCTTCCTGCCTGTTACCCTCTCAACTATGTGGGCCTTTGTTGGGAAACTAATGTCTCTGCTTTTTAACACACTGTTTAGTTTTGTCATATCTTTCCTTCCAAGAAGCAAGTGTCTTTTAATTTCATGGCTACAGTCACTGTCCACAGTGATTTTGGACCAGAGAAAATAAAGTCTGTCACTGTTTCCATTGTTGCTCCATCTATTTGCCATGAAGTGATGGGGCCCTTTGAATGCAGAGTTTCAAAGACTAGCAAGTAAAGATAAGAAAGCCTTCCTCAGTGCAAAGAAATAGAAGAAAACAATAGAATGGGAAAAACTAGAGATCTCTTCAAGAAAATTAGAGATATCAAGGGAACATTTCATGCAAAGGTGGGCTCAATACAGGACAGAAATGGTATGAACCTAATAGAAGCAGAAGAAATTATAAGAAAAAGCAGCAAGAATACACAGAAGAAATATACCAAAAAGATCTTCATGGCCCTGGTAACCACTATGGTGTGATCACTCACCTAGAGCCAGACATCCTGGAATGTGAAGTCAAGTGGACCTCAGGAAGCATCACTATGAACAAAGCTAGTAGAGGGGATGGAATTCCCATTGAGCTATTTCAAGTCTTAAAAGATGATGCTGTGAAAGTGCTACACTCAATATGTCAGCAAATTTGGAAAACTCAGCAGTGGCCACAGGACTGAAAAAGGTCAGTTTTCATTGCAATCCCGAGGAAAGGCAATGCCAAAGAATGCTCAAACTACCACACAACCGCACTCATCTCACACACTGGCAAAGTATTGCTCAAAATTTTCCAAGCCAGCTTCAACAGTACATGAAGCGTGAACTTTCAGATCTTCAAGCTGGTTTTAGAAAAGGCAGAGGAACTAGAGATCAAACTGCCAACATCCGTTGGATTATCGAAAAAGCAAGAGAGTTCCAGAGAAACATCTACTTCTGCTTTACTGACTATGCCAAAGCCTTTGACTGTGTGGATCACCCAAAACTGTGGAAAATTCTGAAAAAGATGGGAATACCAGACCACCTGACCTGCTTCCTGAGAAATCTGTATGCAGGTCAGGAAGCAACAGTTAGAACTGAACATGGAACAACAAACTAGTTCCAAATAGGGAAAGGCTTGATATTGTCACCCTACTTATTTAACTTATATGCAGAGTACATCGTGAGAAACACTTGGCTTGATGAAACCACATGTTGGAATCAAGATTGCCAGGAAAAATATCAATAGCCTCAGGTATGCAGATGATACCACCCTTATGGCAGAAAGCAAAGAAGAACTAAAGAGCTTCTTGATGAAAGTGAAAGAGGAGAGTGAAAAAGTTGGCTTAAAGCTCAACATTCAGAAAACTAAGATCATGGCATCTGGTCCGATCACTTCATGGCAAATAGACAGAGAAACAGTGTAAACAGTAGCTGAGTTTATTTTTCTGGGCTCCAAAATCACTGCAGATGGTGATTGCAGCCATGATATTAAGACACATACTCCTTGGAAGGAAAGTTATGACCAACCTAGACAGCATATTAAAAAGCAGAGACATTACTTTGCCAACAAAGGTCCATCTAGTCAAGGCTATGGTTTTTCCACTGGTCATGTATGGATATGAGAGTTGTACTATAAAGAAAGCTGAGTGCAGAAGAATTGATGCTTTTGAACTGTGGTGTTGGAGAAGACTCTTGAGAGTCCCTTGGACTGCAAGGAGATCCAACCAGCCCATCCTAAAGGAAATCAGTCCTGCTTATATATTCATTGGAAGGACTGATTTTGAAACTGAAAGTTCAATTCTTTGGCCACCTGATGTGAAGAACTGACTCATTTCAAAAGACCCTGATGCTGGGAAAGATTGAAGGGGAAGATTGGAGGAGAAGGGGACGACAGAGGATGAGATGTTGGATGGCATCACCGACTCAATGGACACGAGTTTTAGTAAACTCTGGGAGTTGATGATGAATGGGGAAGCCTGGCATGCTGCAGTCCATGGGGTCACTAAGAGTCGAACACAACTGAGTGACTGAACTGAACTGAACTGATGGGACTGGATGCCATGATTTTAATTTTTTGAATGTTGAGTTTTAAGCCAGCTTTTCCACTGTGCTCTTTCACCTTCAAGGAGAGGCTCTTTAGGTCCTCTTTGCTTTCTGCCATAAGGGTGGTGTCTGCATATCTGAGGTTATTGATATTTTTCCTGTCAATCTTGATTCCAGCTTGTGTGTCAACCAGTCCAGCATTTCTCATGATGTGCTCTGCATGTATGTTAAATAAGCAGTGTGACAATATACAGCCTTGACATACTCCTTTTCCAGTTTGGAACCTGTCAGTTGTCCATGTCCTGTTTTAACTGTTGCTTCTTGACCTGCATACAGATTTCTCAGGAGGCAGGAAGGTGGTCTGGTACTCCCATCTCTTGAATAATTTTCCACAGTTTGTTTTGGTCCACACAGTCAAAGGCTTTAGCGTAGTCAACGAAGCAGAAGTAGATGTTTTTCTGGAATTCTCTTGCTTTTTCTATGATCCAACAGATATTGGCAATTTGATCTCTGGTTCCTCTGCCTTTTCTAAATCCAGCTTGAACATCTGGAAGTTCTTGGTTCATGTACTGTTGAACACTGGCTTGGAGAATTTTGAGCATTACTTTCCTAAGCATGTGAAATGAGTACGATATTGAGGTAGTTTGAACATTCTTTGGCATTGTCCTTCTTTGGGATTGGACAAAATGTGATAAACTGGTAGATATTTGAAATGTCTGCATATGTATATTATATGGAATCCTAAATGGCTCAGTTCAGCCAGAGTTTTCTGTGTTCTCCAAGAGATTTTCTTGGAGAAAAACCACACAGAACCCAAATCCACATTGCACTCAAATTGTCACTGAATTCATCAATCACATTGGAATAAATTTGTGTTCTCAAGGCACACGTTACAGTGTAACTGACTCTGTGTTAGACATCAAGATAGATATATTAAGTAAGCAACTAGATTTATAAATCTGGAGTTCATGGTAGAGGTATCAGTTAAATCTAATTTAAAAGAAGTGTGTGTGTGTGTGTGTGTGTGTGTGTGTGTGTGTGTGTGTGTGTATCTCTGTTGAAAGTGATGGGATTGGATGAGACTACCTAGGGAGTGAATATAAATGTAGAGGTCACCTAACTGAACCCTAGTAAAACAGAGCAGGACGCTTTCTGTCCCTAGTTTTCTTGTCTGTAGGGAATAGACTCCAGCCTCCATGACCTTCTCTGAGTTCCAAAGGACAGGTTCAAACCTTGCTAATCAAGGGAGGAGCAGCCAAAAAATCCTCTGAGGCAAGATCAAAGGGAGTGCAGTCCCTGAAGACACCCAAAACTTGTCAGCAACCCCACTCTTGAACCATTGCTATGAAACCCCTCACGGAATCCTCCCAGGTGGGGATGCATAGTTTTTCAGGGCAGGAGTCCACTGTGGCCCCCTCTGCCTGGCAAATCAATAGAGCTATTATTTTCTACTTCACCCAAAGCTCTGTCTCTAAAATTTTATTCGTATCAGTGCACAGAGGCCAAGCTTTCTTCATCACTGGGACACCTACAGCATTTAGAAGTCAAGAAAGTGATGAGGAATAAGAAAAGGATTCTGAGAAGGAGCAGCCAGAGGTGAGGTTGGAGGAGAATCAGGGTAACAAACTCTTCCTGAAAGCCAAGTGAAAAAAGTCTACAAGGAATGGGAAACATTCTACCAGATCAATATATAGCAGATAGGTCCAAAAAGGACTGAGAATTGTTCCTAGAATCTGGTTAACTGACTGAACTCTTTGTGACCCCCTGGACTATACAGCCCATGGAATTCTCCAGGCCAGAATACTGGAGTGGGTAGCCTTTCCCTTCTCCAGGGTATCTTCCCAACCCAGGGATCAAACCCAGGAATCAAACCCAGGTCTCCCGCATTGCAGGCGGATTCTTTACCAGCTGGGCCAGAAGGGAAGGTTAACTGAAGGTGACTGCTAACTTTGGACAAGAACATTCGGGTGGTATGGTGAGAGAGAAAACCTGATTGGAGGTAGTTGAAGGGGAAATGGAGAAAGAGGGACTGAGGAGAGTATAGGGAGCTTTTTTGGGGGGGGGAAGATAAATAGAAAAAAGGGCAAAGTGAGGCATCAGCTGTTTTAAGATTTTTTTAAATTACAGCTTTTTTTTGTATACTGATCAGATTAGAGGAGAAGGAAAATTTGACCATATAGGAGACAGGGTAGATTTGCTGGATCTGTCACTGTACTAACAGACTAGAGGAAAAGGAATCCAGTGCTAGGAGTATGGACAGTTGATCCTCAGCAACCAGAGTGAAGACAGAGTTCCAGGGCATAGATGTGAGTAAGTTGAAGAGATGCTATCAGTATGTGCAGATTTTCTTCTGTTTTCTCCGTTTATCTCTATTTTCCCAAGGAAGTAAGAAGCAAGGTTATCAGCAGAGAGTGTGGTAGGAGAGGAAATGCTAGACATTCCAGAAGAGTAAAATCAAACTGTTGTTCAGGAGAGCTTATGAGTGAAAGAACTAGGGTAACAGGAGAGTACATTTGCTTAAAACATTTCTTATACATAGAACTGCTGTATATAACAAAGGGTACAACTATTTTAATTTTGTTAAATATTGAAAGATTCCCCTCTGAGGTTTAGTTCACATTCCCACATGTAACAAGTCTGCTTCCCCAAGCTTTTGCCAACACAGTATGCTATCAAACATTTTCACCCTTCCTGATCTGATAGTTGAGAATGTTATTGGTGTGATTTTAATTTGCATTTTTCTTATTTAAATGAACTTGAATATATTTTCTTCTGATTAATGATGAAAGACCACAGATAGAACTGTATCCTCCCAGGGAGCTGTGACTTGGTAAATTAGACAAGCAATTTCTTTTTGTCCTAGGTTTTCACTCTTTCAATCAACATTGATTATCTAGTATGGATCATGTATTGTTCTATTAATTAAGGGATATAGCAGTGGACAAAAATAAAACAAAATAAGGTCAGAGCCTGAACTGGGCACCATAGCCTAGAATCACAGAAACTCCAGGGAAGGAGATGTCTCAGATAATAACCTATAGTCCAAGATCACAAAACAAGGGTCCAGATTAGTACCCAGTTTAGTTCAGTCATTCAGTCGTGTCCAACTCTTTGCGATCCCATGAGCTGCAGCACGCCAGGCCTCCCTGTTCATCACCAACTCCTGGAGTTCAACCAAACTCATGTCCATTGAGTCAGTGAAGCCATCCAACCATCTCATCCTCTGTTGTCCCCTTCTCCTCCTGCCCTCAATCTTTCCCAGCATCAGATTAGTACCCAGGCAGAGATAAATCTTTCTTTTATGTGCTATGGAGAGAGACAAAAGGATTTTTTTTCTTTTTATATATTTTTTTAGTAAATTTATTTATTTTAATTGGAGGTTAATTACTTTACAATATTGTATTGGTTTTCCCATACATCACCATGTATCCACCACAGATATACACATGTTCCCCATCCTGAACCCCCCTCCCTCCTCTCTCCCCATACCATCCCTCTGGGTCGTCCCAGTGCACCAGCCCCAAGCATCCAGTATCATGCATTGAACCTGGGCTGGCGACTCGTTTCATATATGATATTATACATGTTTCAATGCCATTCTCCCAAATCATCCCACCCTCTCCCTCTCCCACAGAGTCCAAAAGACTCTGTGGATGTTCTATACATCTGTGTCTCTTTTGCTGTCCCGCATACAGGGTTATCATTACCATCTTTCTAAATTCCATATATGCGCATTAGTATACTGTATTGCTGTTTTTCTTTCTGGCTTACTTCACTCTGTATAATAGGTTCCAGTTTCATCCACCTCATTAGAACTGATTCAAATGTATTCTTTTTAATGGCTGAGTAATACTCCATTGTGTATATGTACCACAGCTTTCTTATCCATTCATCTGCTGATGGACATCTAGTTTGCTTCCATGTCCTGGCTATTATAAACAGTGCTGCGATGAACATTGGGGTACACATGTCTCTTTCAATTCTGGTTTCCTCGATGTGTATGCCCAGTAGTGGGATTGCTGCGTCATAAGCTGATTGCTGCTGCTGCTGCTAAGTCACTTCAGTCGTGGCTGCCTCTGTGCGACCCCAGAGACGGCAGCCCACCAGGCTCCCCCATCCCTGGGATTCTCCAGGCAAGAACACTGGAGTGGGTTGCCATTTCCTTCTCCAATGCATTAGTAAGTGACATAAATCAGTTCAGCCTTAGGAGGATGGATCAACCCATGTATCTGTTAAGGATGGAAGAGAAACAGTGGCTGGTTCATAGTAAATGCTTAATACATACAAAAGGAGAAAAAGAAGAGAAAAGACCAACCAACAAGGAAAAGTCATCCCAGATACAATAGTATCCCTCTTTTTCATAGAATTCTAAATCAAATGGTCTGGTAAAACTCTGCGGGAGAAATAGAGTACAGAGAAAACAGTTGCTGGAAGCTGTTCTTAGCCATTCTCACAGGTCCTCTAGACTCTGTAATTTTCCAGGCTTGTATGCAATGGCAAATCTAGAGCAGAGCTGGAGGTGTAATGCCTGTTTAAAGATAGATTTTCAGCCTTAAATAAATTCCTCTTGGCAATGCTCTCAGCTATTGCCCCTGGGGACTAGTACACATTTCCATTCAAGTGTCAAATGACCAAATATACTGAACTATTTAACTCAAATTTGCCTGAACCAAGTTCCTCAGTGACAATCTAACATGCAAACCAAAAGAGTAATGCTATTTGAAAGGTTTTGTTGCTTACTCCTGCCACCAGTAGTGCCCATGTGTGCATAATTCCAGTCTACCAGGTAAATTAGCTGACTGTCTGATCCAAATAGGAAGTATCCAGAGGGCTTAAAAAAAAAAAAATAGTGGTGTAGGAGGTTCCTTATCTTCCCTGTTTTCCATGCACACACACCAAATGGACAGCTGTACATGGAGCAATTCCCTCTGAAGAAAATCCAGAAAAGTAGCTGAGTGATTCCTACATATCAGGCAAATGAGAAAATATCCACATCAAAACATGTAGGAAAAGCTGAGACACACTTGTACCATAAAACCCACCCCCGTCCAGTGCCATACAATTGGGAGGATGGCCCCAAACCCCAGTTTCTCCCTGAGAAAGGTTTGGACCACAATCGAGTGTCCCAGCTTTTACAGCTCTAGCTCAAGGGATGAACCCCAAAACATCTACCTCTGAAAGCCCGCAGTACTTGCATCCATAAGAACTACAAGACTATAGCAAACAAAGAAGCAATTCTTGACCAGCGAAGCACACAAGAATTGGCTGTGGCTATTCCATCAGGGCTCAGCAGAAAGAACAGACAAAAATGCCCATCTTTTGGTCTTTCCCTGAAAGGAGTCTAAATGCAGACTTCATAAGCTGCTGTCTGAGAGTCTGGCTTCTAATTTGAGCATGCATCTAGAGACTGGCTGCCATCCTCCCCAGAGCCCAGGGAAGCCAGTGGGAACTTCTCCCATCTCCTCCTTCTGGCTGGTTCAAATGATAAAGCCAAATGACCAGTATCTCCCTGGAAAGTGCTTATACACACATCTGATACCCCACCTTTTGCAGCTGCTGCCTAATGGAAGGGACCACAAATCACCTAGCTCTGATAGCCAACAGGGCTAGCATTCACAAGTCCTACAGGATTACACTAAAGAAGCAGTTTTTACATAGGTGGAGGAAGACCCCCATCATGGCTCTCCCTCCAGGGCTCAGCACAGAGGAAAAAGCAAATCTCCCATCTCCCAGTTTATTCCTGGAAGGGACTTAACTATATATTTTCCTAACTACCACCTGAGGGCCCAGCTTCTAACCAGCCTGCATCTAGGGGCTGACTGCACTCCTCCCCTCTGGGACACTGATGGGTCTTGGCACACCTTCAACTACTAGGAGCCACGAAGGACAAAGAAGGTGGTTGGACAATCACAAGGGTTTGAGCGGCAACCAGGAGCTCAGACTAGACAGACTGACAAGTTTCATTTTCTATACAAGACCACTCTGTCACGACTGGGAGAGGTGTCTGTTTTATCTGATGTACAGAAACAAACACAGAGAGTCGAGGAAAATAAAGAAACAGAGGACTGTGTTCCAAACAAAATAACAAGATATATCTACAGGGCAGATTTTTTTTAGGAACAGATCTTAATGAAATGGAGATAAATTATTTACCTGATAGAATTCAAGATAATGGTCTTAAAGAAGCTCACTGTGGTGTGGAGAGCAATTCATGAACAATCTATGGAATAGGAGAATATTTGCAAGCCACATATCTAATAAATGGTTAATATCCAATACATATAAGGAACTCATATAACTCAATAGCAGAAAACCACAAAATCACCCAATTTATAAATGGACAATGGACCTATATGGACATTTTCCCAAAGAAGATAAACAAATGGCCAACAGGTACTTGAAAAACCCATGTTAAACATCACTAATCATCAATTAATATAAATGAAAGCCACAATGAGCTATCACCTCACATCTGTTAAGATGCATATTATCAAAAAGACAAGAGATTACAAGTATCGGTGGTGATGAGGAGTTAATGAGGATGTGAGGATGTGGAGAAAAGGGAACCCTTGTGTACTGTGGGAATATAAATTGGTATAGTCACTGTGGAAAACTGTCTGGAGGGTCCTCGAGAAATTAAAAATAGAACTACCATATGAACCATCAATCCCACTGCTGGGTATATATACAAAGGAAATAAAATCGTTATCTTGAAGAGATATATGTGCTCCCATATTCATAGCAGCATTATTCACAATAGCCAAGGTACGGAAATAACTCATGTATGTGTCAGTAGTTGAATGGATAAAGAACAGGTGGTATCTATGTACACTGAAATATTATTCTGCCTTTAAAAAGAAGGAGATCTGCTATTTGCAATAACACAGGTGAACCTGGAGGGCATTATGCTAAGTTAAATAAACCAGACAGAAAAAGACAAATATTTCAAGGTCTCACTTATATATTGAATCAAAGAAAGAAAGAGAGAAAGAAAAAGAGTCAAACTAATAGAAATAGTAAGTAGAAAACTGGTTGAATGGTTACCAGGGCAAGGGCTGAGAGGTACAATAGAGGCTGTAAAAAGGCACAAACTTTCATTTATAAGATGAATAAGGTCTGAGGATCTAATTAGTGTATAACATGGTGATATAGTTGACAACAGTGTATTGTATAATTGAAATTTGCTAAGAGTGGAACTTACATGACCTCACAAAATGAAAAAAAAGTAAATCTTTGAGGTGATTTATATGTTAATTAACTCAGGGAGGGATATTATTTCACAATACCCACATTCATCATGTTGTACACTTTAAATATCTTACTATTTTATTTGGTAATTGTACCTCAATAAATCTGAAAAAATAGAAGCATCCATCAAATTTAATCATAAAACTCTTGGCCGTAACCTCCAGTTAGTAGAGCTAGTAGTATAAGCAATCCAACAAGTAGATATCTCACGTAACTGCTGAGACTCTTCTTCCCCCATCTTCTACTTTTGATGTTAGAACTATGACATACATAATGATGTCCCAGTAAATGCACCAACTGTACTGTTCCTCTACAGTCTTTTATCCTATTGACCTCCTTGCTTTATCTGTATTTCAGTCCAGGCACCTATCACCTTAAGCCAACTTTACTATGAACAACATCTGCCCATACTGAATATAACCACCAACACGAGAAGACAGCTGCTCTATTGTTGGGTGTTTATAATTCTTACAGTAGATGACATGGTTACTGTTCAGAAAAATAATCGCTATACTCTGGCCCTTTAACTGGAGGACTTTTTGAAGGTACTTCTATTGTTTATAAGCTTGAGTCTCCAGGAAGCAGATCATGAAAAGGAGTTTGGGAATGCAAGAGGTTTACTGGAGAGTAATATGCATGGAAGATGAAAAAGGAATGAAGCAGGATAAGCAGGAAGAGCCCTCCAGTTGTGATGCATATCTGACCTATGTGAAAGGAAAGTAGAACGGAAGCAATCTTAACAAGAAGAGTTTCAAGAAGTTAAGCAAAAAGGTCAAAGTACAGATCTGAGAAAATCTTGGCAAATCCGCTGGGGATATCTGGAGCGAAGATATCCCATTAGAAGTAACCCCCATTGGACAGAAAGGACAAGGCAGTAGTTAAGTACACCATTCTCAGTCATTGGCTGGAGGCCATCTGGGAAGCCCATGGCTTCCCCTCAGACACTGAGGCAGACACTGAAGGTGACGAGGAAAAGTTAAAATTTTTCATAACCTCCTGCTCCTTCTGCCTCTGTAACTCAGCTTGCCCCTTGCAAAGTCTGGATCCCATAGTTCATGCAGTCTCAGAAAGTAGGAACTTACAATGCTAGGGACTGGAGCTTGTCTCACTCACCTTTGTCCTGCTCTTTGCAATCATCCAGCCCCTGCAAACCTACTTAATCATGCCTGTCCATGTAAGGGTCAGGTATCCCTCTCCGAATCTTGATCACTGTTCTCACGAGCACATGAAACCCCTTAGTTTAAACCAGCCCATTAGCAGCTAGTGTTACCCACTATAGTCTGTCTATAAAAACTCTGTAATCCCTTTGTTCGGGGCTCAGAGCTTGGAGTGTTAACTCCTCTGGGCTCAATGGCATACTAAACCTGAGTTCTCCAACTCTCTGAGTGTGGTGCGTGGTTTCTTGATTACTGATTTCTGCAACAAAGGTACTGTACCTAGAGAGGGTCAGCTCACTGCATAACTTGCAGAGGAACAGCAAGTTATTTTTTGAAAGGAGATCCTAGCAGCGTACCTCCATGGCTGCCATACCTGGAATCAAATCGCACCTGGAAGTTACAGCCATCCGTTGTTTCAGTCCTCTGTGAATGAGGCAGTTCCCTCAAATTAGAAACTAAAGCTGAATGGGAGAGTCTTAGGTAGGTGACAGTGTCAGATTCTGGACTTTTGCATGTGTTCCAAAAGAGAACACATTGACCAATATCTGAGAAGTGGAAAATGAGATGACTCTGACCACGTGACAATTAATTAGGAGGGTAGAGGCCAGGCAAAGGAACTATGAAGACACAGCTGCCTTTTAAGGCTTCATGTTAGTTACTTTGGGCCAGAAATTTGGGTTCAAAGACCTGGTGCCATTGGTAATTTTTAATTGAGATTTTATTGATAAATTGTAGTTTTAGGAAATAACACACAGTTCTCATGTACAATTTAGCCTGTTTCTTCCAATGGCAACATTTTGCAAAAATGTCCATTACCAACTCCTGGAGATTACTCAAACTCATGTCCATTTAGTCAGTGATGCCATCCAGCCATCTCATCCTCTGTCATCACTTGTTCCTCCTGCCTTCAATCTTTTCCAGCATCCAGGTCTTTTCAAATGAGTCAGTTCTTCACATCAGGTGGCCAAAGTATTGGAGTTTCAGCTTCAGCATCAGTCCTTCCAATGAATATTCAGGACTGATTTCCTTTAGGATGGGCTGGTTGGATCTCCTAGCAGCCCAAGGGACTCTCAAGAGTCTTCTCCAACACCACAGTTCAAAAGCATTGATTCTTTTGTGCTCAGCTTTCTTTATAGTCCAACTCTCACATCCATACATGACTATTGGAAAAACCATAGCTTTGACTAGACAGATTTTTGTTGGCAAAGTAATCTCTGCTTTTTAATATGCTGTCTAGGTTGGTTATAACTTTTCTTCTGAGGGGCAAGGAGCAAGTGTCTATGATATCACAACCAGGATACTGACATTGATTCAATCCACTAAACTCATTCAGATTTCTTGTTTTATCTGCACTTAACTGTACACACACCATGATAGTCAAGAAACTGAATAGTTCCTCATATTACCCTTTTAAAACCTCATCCACTTCTTTCCCACCTTCCTATCCCCATCCCTGGCCCTTAATAACCACTAATCTGTTCTTTCTCTCAAATTTTATTTCAAAAATTTTATATACATAGAATCATCCATCATGTAACCATTTGAGGTTGTCCCTTTTCACTCAGCATAGTGCCTTGAAATCCATCCAAGTAGTTGCATGTATCAATTCCTTTTCATTGCTGAATTCATTTCATGGTATGAATGTGTCACAAAATGTTTAACCATTTACCCATTGAAGGACACATAGGCCTTTTTTTTCCCCAGTATTTGGCTATAAACATTCTTGTACACATTTTTGTGTGAGCGTAAGTTTTCACTGCTTTGGGATAAGTACCCAGAGATGCAACTGATGAGTCGTATTGTAGTTGCGTGTTTAATTTCTTTTAAAAAATGTTTTCTGGAATAGCTGTACCATTCTACATTCTATCAGCAATGTACGAGTGATTCAGCTTTTCTGCATCCTCTCCAGCATTTGGTGTTGTCACAGTTTTTCATTTTAGACATACTGCATATAGTGATATCTCATTGTGGTTTTAATTTGCACTTCCCTAGTGGCTAATGATGGAGAAGGCAATGGCACCCCAATCCAGTACTCTTGCCTGGAAACCCATGGACGGTAGAGCCTGGTAGGCTGCAGTCCATGGGGTTGTGAGGAGTCCGACACAACTGAACGACTTCACTTTCACTTTTCACTTTCATGCACTGAAGAAGAAAATGGCAACCCACTCCAGTGTTCTCGCCTGGAGAATCCCAGGGACGGTGGAGCCTGGTGGGCTGCCATGTATGGGATCGCACAGTCAGACACAACTGAAGTGACTTAGCAACAGCAGCAGCAGCAGCAGCAGCAGCAGCAGCAGCAGCAGCAGCAGCAGCAGCAGTGGCTAATGATGTTGAACATCTTTTCATGTGGTCATTTGGGCTTTGACAGTTTCTTTATTAGCTTCTTGGCATTTAGCCAAGTTAGTTTTGAAAATACCAATATGATTCAACTAAGCAAAAGAAGCCACGGTAAAGGGAGAGTGGGATCAGAGGAGGTTGGACTTTTAAAGGAAGATATTTATCCATTCCACAATCTTACTCAAACCTTTCTTTCCATCTCCATGTCATACTCTTCATCCATTCCAATCCACTTTCCAGAAAAAGATCACCCAGTGCTCTCTACACATACCACATATTTTCTGGCCTCTGTGCTCCCTTACATTATTCTCTGCCTAGGTTGTTTCTCCATCTCCAAATGTCCAGATTCCAAGAATCACAAAGTTTAAGCTCAGATGCCAACTTCTCCATGAAACTGCACCTGATCCCAGAGGCTGGAATTAATCTCTCCCTCATCTGAACTTTCCTAAAAACTTTCTATATATTTTTTTTTTGCTATGTACCACAGCTGTATGTCATATACCTTAACCACCCAAGTAGTCTATGAATTCAAGAGCTAGTGAAAAAATAGGCCAGGTCTTCTATCTCCTAGTCCAGTTGTCTATCTTGCCTACATCAAGCTCCTCATATTAAAGTGCAGTCATTAAAGACCAAGTCCAGGGGGTTCCTTCTGTGAGGAAACAATTCTCCACCTAATTTTCCAGAAAGGTGTCTCCCAGTCATACACCATTTAAAACACTATCAAAGTCTGCCAATTTTTGCATTCAATCAGTTCAGTTCAGTTCAGTCACTCAGTCGTGTCCGACTCTTTGCGACCCCATGAATCACAGCACACCAGGCCTCCCTGTTCATACTCTTTCTTCATATCAAAGTTTGGATAATATTTTCATTGTCAAAGGAATCACCAGATAAATGAGAATATTGGTCTCTTCCTCAGAAAAGAGGACTAGAAGTTTATACAGTAAACACATGAAAAGAATTAATTATTGAAAAACAAACACAGAAAGGTAGAAATAAGATGTGACAGCAGACATTTTGTGATGCAGTGTCATTTCTAGAGAACTTACAAGAGAGAAGACTATAAAACCCAGGAATTTTTATGCTGCATCTCTTTAAAACCTGTTCTAAGTAGATTTTCAAACCCGTGGTGGATTCATGTCAATGTATGGCAAAACCAATACAGTATTGTAAAGTAAAATAAAGTAAAAATAAAAATTAAAAAAAAGAATAAATTTCTTCACAATATTGATCCAAAATAAAAGACACAATTAGACATAACTTTAGAGGTAAAAAGGATTAACAAACATTGCAAAATGTAAAGCAAAGAATCATCACTCTGTATACTTAAAATGTATAAATTTTATTTTATGTAAATGAACCCTCAGTATAACTAATTGAAAAATGAGATAGGGGTTACAATATTACGTAGACAAGTTTGAGAAGACTTCTGTGAGTATAGAACATTTTACCTGATTGCCTTTCACCTCTAATCCCTTTAATTCACAGATAGGAAACTGACTTTTTCCCAATGCGAGAAAGAAGTCCTCCTACTCTCAAATTGTGGGAAGCAAGCTAGAGATAAACTCCAGAGTCAGCTTTCTGTACCATGCTCTGTAAGAAAAAAAAGTGATTCTTTACTGCCAGAATCCTGTGATTCAGTTTTATTTATAACAACCTACATATTTCAAAAAGAATGGCTAACATAAAAAGTCATTAATATGGAGACAATATACTGCTGGTGGGAGTATATGATAGTATGACCTTTTAAAAGGTAATTTGAAATTCCTTTGACCCAGAGTAATATAGTAATATATCTTGTAGTAATATATCTTCACAAATTCATTTATTCAACAAATATCAAAGGTCTACAATATGCCAGACACTGAGCTGGACACTGAAGAGACAACAGTAAACAATTCAATCTCACAGTCTCACATGGTTGTTACATGCTAGTATGGAAGATGGCTACAAAACTACAGCAGGTGGTAATCAGTGCTCTGATGGAAAGTAAAATACAGTGGTATTCACTTTATTGCTTTGTTCAAATCACCCATAACTAAAATATACATGGTATGCATTATCATGCATGCAGTTGTATATATTAAATGACACATAATGAATAAAAGAGAAAACAGGAAAAAGGGACTAGCCTGGTGGAGGAAAGAAACAGTGCCATTGTTTGTTGAGTGGACAGCCAGGGAACACTTCTTTAATAAGGTGATATATCAGAGAGAACTGAAGAAGCAGGTGGTGAGCCACCCAGAAAATCCGCAGGTTCTGAGGGGCTTGGTGTGTTTAAGTAAGAGTCATTGTGACTGGAGTGGAATGAGCAAACAGAAAAATAACAGCTGTTTCAGTGTCAGGTAGCCACATCCTAAAGGCTCTGGTAGTCCATGGTAAGGAAGTTAGATTCTAGCTAAGTGTGATGGAAGTATTGAGTAGGCTTGCATTTTAAAAGCATACACTGGCTGCTGTGTTGATGACAGACAGCAAAGATGCTGAAATGTACAATGATCATCATTGCCTCTGCATTTAAAAGAACAAAAATAGAAACAGCTCACATATCCACTCATGACAATAGAATAAAGAAATGGTGATAAAACCATCTCCTGGACCACAGACAGCCATTAAAAAGAATGAGGCCAAAGTATATGTAATGATTTACATATAATATAATGATTTACATATGATATACTGTTAAGTGAACAAAATGTCTATTAAGATCCTTGTTTACTGAAAAACAAAAAGAAAAAAAATACATAGATCTACACACACACACACACACACACACACACACACCCCTATTTGCAGAAGCAGGAAAAAAAATAGAAGTATTCAGAACAAACTGGTAAACTATGGTAGGTAGAATAGTGGCCTCCCCCAAATATTCACATCTTAATACCAAGTGTCTATGAATATCTTATTTACATGGCAAAAATGTCCAGATGGGTGTGATTAAATGGACTGGTTCCAAATCGGGAAAGGAGTATGTCAAGGCTGTATATTGTCACCCTGCTTATTTAACTTCTATGTAGAGTACATAATGAGAAACACTGGGCTGGATGAAGCACAAGCTGGAATCAAGATTCCTGGGAGAAATATCAATAACCTCAGATATGCAGATGACACCACCCTTATGGCAGAAAGTGAAGAGGAACTCAAAAGCCTCTTGATGAGAGTCAAAGAGGAGAGTGAAAAAGTTGGCTTAAAGTTCAACATTCAGAAAATTAAGATCATGGCATCTGGTCCTATCATTTCATGGCAAATAGATGGGGAAACAGTGGAAATAGTGACAGACTTTACTTTTAGGGGCTCCAAAATCACTGCAGATGGTGGCTGCAACCATGAAATTAAAAGATGCTCCTTGGAAGAAAAGTTATGACCAACTTAGACAGTATATCAAAAAGTAGAGACATTACTTTGCCAACAAAGGTCCAGTAGTCATATATGGATGTAAGAGTTGGACAGTAAAGAAAGTTGAGTGCCGAAGAATTGATGCTTTTGAACTGTGGTGTTGGAGAAGACTCTTGAGAGTCCCTTGGACTGCAAGGAGATCCAACCAGTCAATCCTAAAGGAAGTCAGTCCTGCATATTCATTGGAAGGACTGATGCTGAAGCTCCAACCCTTTGACCACCTGATGAAAAGAACTGACCCATTGGAAAAGACCCTGATGATGGGAAAGATTGAAGGAAGGAGGAGAAGGGGACAACAGAGGATGAGATGGTTGGATGTCATCACTGACTCAATGGACATGAGTTTAAACAAGCTCCAGGAGTTGATGACGGACAGGGAAGCCTGATGTGCTGCAGTTCATGGGATTGCAGAGTCGAACACGACTGAGCAAGTGAACTGTACTAAATAGGTATATAGTTGTTAAAAACTAGAAAGGTGCACTCTTTCTGCCCCTTCCTGATGTCTACGTCAGAAGTTTTATTTATCTCTTTTATACTTGAATAAAACTTTATTACACAAACGCTCTGAGCAATCAAGCCTCGTCACTGACCCCAGATCAAATTCTCCTCCTCTGGAGGGCAAGAATCCTGGTATTGTTCATGGCTCATAGCAACAATATTTCATTATATGCAAGTAAATAATACAGATATTTTTTAGAGAATTATCTAGCTTACTTTCAACACACTAATATTAAAAGAAAAGAGACATAGAAACAGCAGAAAATACGACACCAAGTTGGGTTTTGACCAACATCCAGACTTAATCAGCACTAGGAAGTCCCGTGTCACAGCACATCTGGAGTCCCCATTGGGAAAAGGGGCCCAGGAAGCGTGGCTGAGACTTCAAAGACTGCAGTTTGGGGTTCCACTTATAATCCCAGGATGGTGGCAAACTGATATCATCATCAATCTGTGACCAAATTGCAGCTCTGGTTTCAGATCAATGCTGTTTGTTTTCTTGTGTAAAACTTGGAATGTAGTTAAGCCTGGCCTTGGTTGGCCAGCCCCCTCAGGGTCTCAACAGTTCTCAAGATTCCTCCCCCATCTTATCTCTGGTGCTGCAAGTCTTGCACTCACAGCAGGCAGTCACTCACAGACAGGGCAGTGTCCAGGCAGGTTAGAAGCAAGGTCAGAGGCCTGATCTGCTTTGTCTCTGAAGCCTAATTCATTTAATTTCCCTAACACCCTTCTATTAACTTTTAGATGAAATCCTTTATAGATGGACCTCTTTCTTCAACAAACCTGGCCATCAATGGGGTAAGGAAGGCCTCCAGCTATAGAGCAACAATCATTTTCTCCTTTCCTGCACCTTATCCTTCACTCTTCTTACCCCCTTTCCATTGACGGGGAAATGCCTCAGGAAAAAGGAACTGCTATAGCAGCAAATCTCTTTTGCTTAGGCTTCTATTGCAGTAGGGCTTCCCTGTGGCTCAGAGGTTAAAGTGTCTGCCTCCAATGCCAGAGACCTGGGTTTGATCCCTGGGTGGGAAGATCCCCTGGAGAAGGAAATGGTAACCCACTCCAGTATTCTTGCCTGGAGAATCCCATGGACGGAGAAGCCTGGTAGGCTACAGTCCACGGGGTTGCAAAGAGTCGGACACACTGAGTGACTTCACTTTCACTTTTCTATTGCAGAAGTTGGTCTGGCCCACTCTGAACAAGCTACAGAATTATTGTTCTGGTAGAGATTTGACGACAGATACCAAAATGACAAAAGTTATTTACCTCAACTTTTGCTAAACTAAACAAAATAGTTGATGCGTAATGCCTGTCTTTTTGATAAGCTGCCTCATGTTCGAAAATATGGGGCTTATGAATAAGTTCAATTAAGAGACAGGGCTTTTCAAATTGTCAGTCTCTATTGGCAGCAGTGGCATTTTCATCTAAATACTGACAAAGCCAGCAGGACACCAACTCTCAGCCTCTTCTCTTATTTGCAGACTGAGCCAGGCTGTGGCCTCTGCCAACCCCTCACCCACACTCTTCCCCTAACCAGCAGTCACTAGGCAGGTTTTCTGACTAACTGTATCCTTATCTACGATAACTTTGAACTCAGGGAAATTTACACAGGGTGTTGCAAATTTTACTGTTAATGAGTTAATTTATGCTTATGGTTATCACTTCTCATCCAGTTCTCCAGGCACTCCACAAGAAAAGCCTGGGAGCTGGTTGCAAAGGAGGGGAGGTGGCGAGGGTCCAGGTGCCCAAACTGGCTCTGTCTGCCAAGCACCAGGACCCCAGTGGCAGCATGTCTCCCTCCACTGGCCCCAGAGCAGGTCCAGTCTTGCCCACCAACTGTGCCAACTCCAGACCTGTACTTTTAACCCCTTCACAGAACTGCAACAAGGCCACTCAATACATCAATTAGAGGTAGGGGGAGATGAGATTTAATTTTAAGTACTTTTTAAATCTCAGAAGGTCCATCTTTGCAATTGTTTGTGTTGGCTTTCCCACCCAGAAGGCCCCAGGTGTCTGCTAAAGCATCTTGTAAAAGTCCTAATGGGGAATGCATCACCTCCTCTGAGTCCAACATTGCCAAATATGGTATCCTCCAGCAAGGAGTGCAGTGACCTCCTTGCCGTGTGAAAAACCTTTCTGCAACACCACCTCCTAGCTTGCCCACCTGCCCATGGGGAAACCAATGGGAAATTTTATTGATAATAATTACATGTACTATTACATAATAATGTTATGTAGAATGACAGTATAATGGTGTCAAATATAATTCATTCTTTGTTAACATTTGGCTTTCAGTGCCCTAACCCAGATATCCCCAACATTTTTGGCATCAGGGGCCAGTTTCATAGATGACAATTTTTCTAAGGATGGGAGAAAGATGGTTTGGGGATGATTCAAGTACATTACACTTATTGTGCACTTTATTTCTGTTATTACATCAGCTCCACCTCAGATCATTAAGCGTTAGATGTCAGAGGTTGGGGACCCCTGCCCTAACCCAAAGGTTAGCTAAAATGTTCTGATCACCTAAGGAGCTTTGCCAAACCCAGCTAACATCCCATACCAGTCAAATTGGATTCTCTGGGGTTATGAGTCAGTGGACAGTATTTGTGAAAATGGTTCCAGATTATTCCAACTTACAGCAAAGTTTGGGAACCGCTGCTGCTGCTGCTGCTGCTCAGTTGCTTCAGTCGTGTCCGACTCTGTGCGACCCCATAGACAGCAGCCCACCAGGCTCCCCCGTCCCTGGGATTCTCCAGGCAAGAACACTGGAGTGGGTTGCCATTTCCTTCTCCAATGCATGAAAGTGAAAAGTCAAAGTGAAGTCACTCAGTCATGTCTGACTACTCACGACCCCATAGACTGCAGCCTACCAGACTCTTCCATTCATGGGATTTTCCAGGCAAGAATACTGGAGTCGGGTGCCATTGCCTTCTCGTTCCCTGAACCCAAACAAGAGACCCTGGGCAGACCAGCAGGAGCTAACTTAATGAGCTGAGACAAGTCTCCACATTAAGGACTATCTCCTCCATCCTCTTGCCTGTTCCAACCTTGTTCTAGTACTTATGTGTGTGGGGGGGGTGGGGGGGGTGGGGAGGGGGAGTGGGGAGGGGCATTCCCCAACCATACAATGTATTTAAGGCAAGAACAATAATCAACGTTTACAAACCCACCAACTAGTAGCCTGGGCTCCTTCCAGCCTCCTCTTACTCATTTTGGGCTCCAGTCAACCTGAGCCACATGCTGTTTCCTCACCTACCCTCTCACCTCCTAGTCTGTGGTCATCTTGTTGCCATCACTGTAGTGCATTCCCAAATCCTGACTCCAGCTATCCACCTTCTCAGCATCAATGCAAGTACAACCCAAATGCCATGCCCTCCATGAAACATACTCTGATCCTTCCTCCAAGCTGTCACTTCAAATCTGAGAATCAGGCCTATAGATTTAATGGAAAGAGCATCACATACGGGTCAGCATACCAGCATGTGAGGCTTAGCATTCTAGCAGAAACGCTAGTTGTTGAGTTGATTTGGATCTCCCCTTCTTCCTTAATAACTGACTTGTGGCAGCAATATATGTAGCTCAAAAAAACTGCATTTCTAATCTCCCATGCAGATAGGAGTGTCCAGTGAGATGGAAATTTTACATGACATCTCTGGGGAAGCCCTTTATACTGAATTGACTTGGTTTGGAGACAGACACCCTTTACATCTCTATCTTTCACCACATCATCACCAGAATAACAGTAACCCTCTTGAGCCTCTGAGAAACATTGAAGAAGGAACACAGCACTCAGGATGGCAAAGCACAAAAACAAGAAGCCAGGGTCCCTGATGACCAAGCAGCTGCTATGCAGACCCTGCACTGTCTAACACTGTGCCAGTGTTATTGTGGGGGAAAATAAACCTCTATCTTGACCCACCAAGCCTTTCAATCAATGGCTGAGCCTAACTAGAACTGAAACAAGCAACTGCTGCCTGTGAGATCCTGAATAAGCTATTCTTTCCCTCTTGACTTTAGTTTCCTCAACTATATTTTTTAAAAATGGAGAAAATAAAGTTGTGAGCAATAATTAAAATCACCAAACAGTTGCAGGAACATGAGAGATTTAGATGAATCTAAGTCAAGATCTTAAGGAATCTCATAAAACCTCACTTTGTAGACAATGAAACTGAACACTTAAAGGGAAAGTGATTTGCTCAAGGAAACAAAAAAAATTAGTAGCAGATGCAAGGTTGAAACCAGGGCTGTTTTGATTTGAGGTCCAACTTAATACATCAACAGAGATCATATATAACTACCTACAAATTCTTGAGAGCAGTAATGAGAAAATATTGATTTAAAAACATGGTAGTAGATGATTAAAAAAAGAAGCTATGTAAACTAATGGGAATTGCTTTTAAGCTTTCAGAGTGTGGGAGTTTCCTTATAGATAAATAACCAACAGCCAATTATTCCCACACTATCTTTAAAAAAACATACACTCAAATACATACAATCTCATGGACCTACTTGTATTCCAGTGTCAATAACTCATTATGCTGATTAATAATAAGACAAACCCTTCCACTATGTTATTTGTGAAAAAAAAAATTTTTGGCTGTTCTTTCTCACTTGCTAACGAATTTTAGAATCAGCTTCTCAGATTCTATAAAGTATCTCACAGGGATACTGATTGAGACTGGATTCAGTTCAGTTCAGTCACTCAGACATGTCCAGCTCATTGCAACCCCATGGGCCGCAGCACGCCAGACCTCCCTGTCCATCACCAAACCCGAAGTTTACTCAAACTCATGTCCATTAAGTTGGTGATGCCATCCAACCATCTCATCCTCTGTAGTCCCCTTTTCCTCCTGCTCTCAGTCTTCCCCAGTGTCAGGGTCTTTTCCAATGAGTCAGATCTTCGTATCAGGTGGCCAAGGTATTGGAGTTTCAGCTTTAGCATCAGTCCTTGCAATGAATATTCAGGACTGATTTCCTTTAGGATGGACTGGTTGGATCTCCTTGCAGTCCAAGGGATTCTCAAGAGTCTTCTACAATACCATAGTTCAAAAGTATCAATTCTTCGGTGCTCAGCTTTCTTTATAGTCCAACTTTCATATCCATACATGACTACTGGAAAAACCATAGCCTTGACTAGATGGACATCTGTTGGCAAGTAATGTCTTTGCTTTTTAATATGCTGTCTCGGTTGGTCATAACTTTCCTTCCAAGGAGCAAGTGTCTTTTAATTTCATGGTTGCAGTCACCATCTGCAGTGATTTTGGAGCCCCCAAAAATAAAGTTAGCCATTGTTTTCACTGTTTCCCCATCTATTTCCCATGAAATGATGGGACCAGATGCCATGATCTTCGTTTTCTGAATGTTGAGTTTTAGCCAACTTTTTCACTCTCCTCTTTCACTTTAATCAAGAGGCTCTTTAGTTCTTCACTTTCTGCCATAAGGGTGGTGTCATCTGCATATCTGAGGTTATTGATATTTCTCCCAGCAATCTTGATTCCAGCATGTACTTCATCCAGCCCAGCGTTTCTCATTATGTACTCTGCACATAAGTTAAATAAGCAGGGTGACCATATACAGCCTTGACATACTCCTTTTCCTACTTGGAAACAGTCTGTTTTTCCATGTCCAGTTCTAACTGTTGCTTCCTGACCTGCATACAGATTTCTCAAGAGGCAGGTCAGGTGGTCTGGTATTCCCATCTCTTTCAGAATTTTCCACAGTTTATTGTGATCCGCAGAGTCAAAGGCTTTGGCATAGTCAATAAGGCAGAAATAGATATTTTTTTCAGGAACTCTCTTGCTTTTTCAATGATCCAGCAGATGTTGGCAATTTGATCTCTGGTTCCTCTGCCTTTTCTAAAACCAGTTTGAACATCTGGAAGTTCACAGTTCATGTATTGCTAAAGCCTAGCTTGGAGAATTTTGAGCATTACTTTGCTAGCGTGTGAGATGAGTGCAATTGCACGGTAGTTTGAGCATTCTTTGGCATTGCCTTTCTTTGGGATTGGAATAAAAACTGACCTTTTCCAGTCACTGGAAATGTCACTCAGCCACTGCTGAGTTTTCCAAACTTGCTGGCATATCGAGTGTAGCACTTTCACAGCATCATCTTTTAGGATTTGAAATAGCTCAACTGGAATTCCATCACCTCCACTAGCTTTGTTTGTAGTGATACTCCCTAAGGCTGACTTGACTTCACATTCCAGGATGTCTGGCTCTAGGTGAGTGATATACCATTTCTGTCTTTTATTTGAGACCATCTTCGCATTTAATGTTCCCTTGGTATCGCCAATTTTCTTGAAGAGATCTCTAGTTTTTCCCATTCTTTTATTTTCCTCTATTTCTTTGCACTGATCACTGAGGAAGGCTTTCTTATCTCTCTTTGCTATTCTTTGGAATTCTGCATTCAAATGGATATATCTTTCCTTTTCTCCTTTGCCTTTAGCTTCTCTTCTTTTCTCAGCTATTTGGAAGGCCTCCTCAGATAACCGTTTTGCCTTTGTGCATTTCTTTTTCTTGAGGATGGTCTTGATCACTGCCTCCTGCACAATGTCACAAAACTCCATCCATAGTTCTTCAGGCACTCTGTCTATCAGATCTAATCCTATGGATCTATTTGTCACTTCCACTGTATAGTTGTAAGGGATCTGATTAAGGTCACACCTCAATGGTCTAGTGGTTTTCCCTACTTTCTTCAGTTTAAGTCTGAATTTGGCAATAAGCTGTTCACGATCTGAGCCACAGTCAGCTCCCGGTCTTGTTTTCGCTGACTGCATAGAACTTCTTCATCTTTGGCTGCAAAGAACATAATCAATCTGATTTCGGTGTTGGCCATCTGTTGATGTCCATGTGTACAGTCTTCTCTTGTGTTGTTGTAAGAGGGTGTTTGCTATGACCACTGCATTCTCTTGGCAAAACTATTAGCCTTTGCCGTGCTTCATTCTGTACTCCAATGCCAAATTTGTCTGTTGCTCCAGGTGTTTTTTTGTCTTCCTACTTTTGCATTCTAGTCCCCTATAATGAAAAGGACATCTTTTATGGGTGTTAGTTCTAAAAGTTCTTGTAGGTCTTCATAGAACTGTTCAACTTCCGCTTCTTCAGCATAACTGGTTGGGGCATAGACTTGGATTACTGTGATATTGAATGGTTTGCCTTGGAGACAAACAGAGATCATTCTGTCATTTTTGAGACTGCATCCAAGTACTACATTTTGGACTCTTTTGTTGACTAAACTATGATGGCTACTCCATTTCTTCAAAGGGATTCCTGCCCACAGTAGTAGATATAATGGTCATCTGAGTTAAATTCACCCATTGCAGTCCATTTTAGTTTGCTGATTTCTAGAATGTCGATGTTCACTCTTGCCATCTCCTGTTTGACCACTTCCAATTTGCCTTGATTCATGGACCTGACATTCCAGGTTCCTATGCAATATTGCTCTTTACAACATCAGACCTTGCTTCTATCACCAGTCACATCCACAACTGGGTGTTGTTTTTGCTTTGGCTCCGTCCCTTCATTCTCTCTGGAGTTATTTCTCTACTGATCTCCAATAGCATATTGGGCACCTACCGACCTGTGAAGTTCATCTTTCAGTGTCCTATCTTTTTGCTTTTTCATACCATTCATGGGGGTTCTCAAGGCAAGAATACTGAAGTGGTTTGCCATTCCCTTCTCCAGTGGACCACATTTTGTCAGAACTCTGCACCATGACCCGTCCATCTTGGGTGGTCCTACACAGCATGTCTTAGTTTCACTGAGTTAGACAAGGCTGTGGTCCATGTGATCAGATTGGCTAGTTTCTGTGATTGTGGTTTCAGTCTGTCTGCCCTCTAATGCCCTCTCTCAGTGCCTACTGTCTTACTGAGGTTTCTCTTACCTTGGATGTGGGGTAGCTCCTCTTGGCTGCTTGCCACTCCAGTGCCACACAGCTGCTGCTCACCACTCCAGCACCACACAGCTGCCACTCAGAAAACCTAAATCTGGAGACTGGATTACATTTATAATTTCTAGAGAACTGACATCTTTACAGTAATAATAGTACTTTTTATGTGCCAGATTCTATGCTATGTGCCTGGGCATGTGCCAAGTAATTTTCTAAGTATTTGGGATACATTTGCCAAAAAATATAGACATTTACAAAAAATTGAAAAAAAAATAGCAGAATTGCCCTTAAGGAGCATATAGTCACTCAGTTGTGTCCAACTGTTTATGACCTCATGGACTGTACAGTCCATGGAATTCTCCAGGCCAGAATACTGGAGTGGGTAGCTGTTCCCTTCTCCAGGGAACCTTCCCAATCCAGGGATCAAACCCAGGTCTCCTGCATTGTAGGTGGAGTCTTTACCAGCTGAGCCACCAGGGAAGCCCATATTTTAGCAGAAGTAGTCAATAAACAATGTAAGAAATAAGTAAATATACAGCATGTTAGAGGGCAGAAAATGCTACAGAAAAGGAAAAAAAAAGTGGATAGACTAGGATCTGAGGGCCAGGGGAGCAGGGTACAAGTCACAGCCTTATATAGGTTAAGTCATGGGAAAGTAAACTCATTTAGTCCTACCTCTATGAGGTGGTTTTTGTTCAGTTGCTAAGTCATGTTCAACTCTCTGCGACCCCATGGACTGCAGCACACTAGGCTTCTCCGTCCTTCACTATCTCCTTGAGTTTGCTCAGACTCATGTCCATTGAGTTGGTGATGCCATCCAACCATCTCGTCCTCTGTTGTCCTCTTCTCCTACTGCCTTCAATCTTTCCCAGCATCGGGGTCTTTTCCAATGAGTTGACTCTTCGCATCAGGTGGCCAAAGGACTAGAGCTTCAGCATCAGTCCTTCCAATGAATATTCGGAGTTGATTTCCTTTAGAGACTATCATGTTATCACCATTTCAAAGATAAAGGAAACTGAGGCATAAAGACATTGAATAGTAATAACTTGCCAGGGTCACACAGCTAGGAAGTAGCAGAGTCAGGATTTGAATTTGAGCTTACGTTGGTGTTCTTAACCCTTCAGGTGAGTTTCTGGAGGGTTAAGACTCCAGGTGTATTTCTCCATTTATTCATGTCTTTTTATTCATCAGCAAATTATAGCATTTCTTATTAGGTTTCTTTCTAGGTATTAATAGTATTTCTTGCTATTATGATGTGGAATATTTCTACCATGACATTTTCTAATTAACTTTTGCTAGTGTATGAAAAAGTCATCGATTTTTATGTGATAGTCAGCCATCTCTTTGAGTGCATATTATTTCCAATAGTTTTCAGGTTGATTTTCTTGGATTTTATAATTAGAAACACATAGAATGACAGTTTGTCTCTTCCTTTCCAATATGTTTTTATATTGTTTATCGTAGTTCTAAGTATTTGCTAATTTCCTCTGTAATTCTATTTTTGACCCACTGGTTATTTAGAAACGTGTTGCTTAATTTATAGTCCTATGGGGATTTACTGGTTATCATTTTGTTTTTTGATTTCTTGCTTAGTTCTACTATGGTCAAGCCAATGTGCTCTGCATAATTTTGGTCCTTTGAAACTTGCTTTATGGCCCAATATATGGTCATTTTTGGTAAATGTTCCATATGCACTGAAAAAAAGTATATTCTGCCATTTTTAAATGCACTGTTCTATGAAAAATGTCAATTAGATCAAGTGTGTTAACCATATTTGCACATTCTATATACTTATTTTTTAATCTGCTTATTCATTTTAGTAGTTAGTTTAGAGATTGCAACATGCATGGTTGAATTTTCAGAGTGTAATAGAAATTAGTACAGGACCATTCAAGGACCCTAAAACACTTATTTTATTTACATTCTCCTGCCACTTGTGCTATTTATAATACATAATATTTATATTTATATGGCATTGCCACTTCTATTTAATGTAATCAATATTTATTTCTATTTTTCCCTATAATAATATGTATTTTTTTCTTGCATCTAACAGCTTCCACTTGGGATAAAGTTTTGCTGCCTGAAAGTATTTGCTTTAAGGTATTTCCTTTAGTGCAAGTGTCCTGGTGATGTCTTTTTTAGTTTAAAATGTCTCTGTTTTGCTTTCATTCGCAAAAGATAGCTTCATGAATAGAGAGTTCCAGATTGGCAACTATTTTATTTCATTACATTTAAGATGCCATTTTGTTTGCTTCTGATTTCTATTGTTTCAATCATATTTTTTCCTTTGAAGAAGGTGTGTCTCTCTTTTTTTTTTTTTCTTCTGGCTGTTTTTAAGATTTTTGCTTTGTCTTTGGTTTTAAGCAGTTTGACTATGATGTATGTAGGAGAAATTTTGCTTAAGTTTTACAAAACTTCTTGAATTTTTGCTTCAATGTAAGAATTTCATGAATTTTAGAAAAGTCACAACTGTTATCTCCACAATCGTTATCTCCACATTGTTTTTATTGCTTCTCCTTTTGAAATTCCAATCCCACGTACTCTATTTTTTCACATATAATTCTTTACCTTTATTTCTTTATTTTTAATCATTTTATTCCTCTGTGCTTCAGTCTGAGATTTCTTCTTCAGAATTATCTTCTTGTTCACTAGTTTTCCCTCCAGATATATTTAATCAGTTCTTAAACCTACCCGTTAAGCTCTTAATTCATTGATTTCCAAGAGTCTGCCAAAATCTCAGCTCAACTGCTTAGCTTCTTATCCACAGCTTTTCAGAATCAGCAATTTCTTAGAAGGCTCCTGCTGCTGCTGCTGCTGCTGCTAAGTCGCTTCAGTCGTGTCTGACTCTGTGCGACCCCATATACGGCAGCCCACCAGGCTCCCCCATCCCTGGGATTCTCCAGACAAGAACACTGGAGTGGGTTGCCATTTCCTTCTCCAACGCATGAAAGTGAAAAGTGAAAGTGAATTTGCTCAGTCATGTCCAACTCTTAGCGATCCCATGGACTGCAGCCTACCAGGCTCCTCCGTCCATGGGATTTTCCAGGCAAGAGTACTGGAGTGGGGTGCCATTGCCTTCTCTGCTTAGAAAGCTGAAGCCCCACCAAATACCAGACTCCCCTCCCCAAGCTTCCATCCTCTCTGGAATCTTGGCCCTGCAAATCTTCTCTTCTCTGTCAGCTCCCTTTCAAAGAAGTGTTTTTAAATATTTCACCCAGTTTCTCTAGCTATTTTCAGTGGAAGTGTTGGTAGGGTATAATCTAGTCTAACATTGCTGGAAGTAGATTTTCTCCATTATTTTGGGAGGCAGCATACTGGCTAAATGGCTTTGAACTGTGTCTGGCACAATAATATGTACTGAATAGGTTTCTGATATTATTAGACATGAAATTAACCTATATTTCCCTATTTCTGTTACCCTACATCAGCTTTAGTATCATGATTTTGACAGCTTTGTAAAATGAGTTGTATAGCATTGCATATTTCCCTATCCTCCAGAACTCTTTATATAACATAGAGATTATCAATTCCTTGAAGAGTTGATAGAACTCATCCATAAAATTACTTACTGTATGGTCAGGCCATTCCTGTTGACTGTTCTCTTGCTCTCTGTACATATCCCCAGCTCGATCAGTTCTACTTCACTCACGCAACTGTCCAACCCTCTTAATTATAGGGCTTAGTCCATAACTGCCTACAGGCTTGCCCCATGCCCTAGGCCAATGGTTTCCTTGGTAACTGATGAGCCCCCCACCTGACGTCAATTCTCCCTATAAACAGTAGCGGCCTCCTTCTCTCCCAAGTAGTAAAGGTGGCTGCCATGTCCTGCCAGCTGTCTGCTATACACAGAGGGGTGTCCCTCCAGGAGCCTTTGTTTTGGACGTGTAAGATGCCCCTGTCCAATAAACCACTGATGTCTCTGTCACTGTCTTCAAGCTCATTCTTTGGTCTTGAAGCTAGGCAGTTACATGGCTTTCAGCTCTGTAGGATGCAGCCCAACACTTGGACCTATTATTATTGTAGTGATTAACTTTGGGCTATGTTTTCAATTTGTCCTTTAGTTATTCTCATACAGCAATTATTCACAAATTCTGTTAGGAACTCAAGAATTATTCCTGTTTAGGTTTTATATCTCTTCTTGAAAATTTTTAAAATTTCTAAATTTAAAAATTCCTAGCAGAGTCTGTGGCTACACTTCAGTTGATATTTCTAATATCATTTGTGTTTCTCTTGTTTTTTAAATCACACCTAACTAATTTTACTTTATGCAACTTTTAAGAAAAGAGGTTTTGGTTTTATGGTTCAAATCTACTGTTGTTATATCAATTAGCATGTGTGGCTTTGGTGCTGAGGTGGTTTATAGCCCTCTCTTCCCCTGCCTTAGTGACATGGAGGCCATATGTTCAAGAGGGGAACAAGACAGATTGAATGACATCCAACCCACATCAGGTTCTGTGTAAAAAGTAACCCTTAATTTTGTTCAGTCACCGAGATACCAAGGTTTATTTGTAATTGCAACATAGTCAAGCCAATTCTGATTAGTACATGCAGTAAAAATTCTGCTATCCTAAAATACAGTCAAATTTTTAAAGTTTCATTGTTGTTTAAAAGCAATTTTGTATTATTGGCCTCTACTTGTGTAAACCTTTATTTTGTAGTTGTTTTGAACTTATCTCATTTTTAAAATCTTTCCAAAGTATTAAGAACTTTGAGGTAGGAAAGGGCATGTACTCAGTCCCACTTTGATCCACTTTGATCCAACCTCTATCTTTTGTTATATTCTGGAAGAGTTTGCTTCTTGTAGCTGAAAATGGATGTTTAAAGAAACAAGGTAGTAAACGTCATGTAGGCTTTATCATTTTAGTGCTAAGGAAACATGGGCTTTGTAACTTTAATCTCATTATTGATAAGTCAGAAGGCAGTGAGCTATAAACATGAACCCTTCCCCTCCTCCATTGCCCTGACGATGTCTTTGTCTTCTGATAGCATCTCAGGTAAAATTCACAGCATTCAGGTCACTTGCAGCATGAAAAACTCCATTACAGGCTAATTCAATCAATTGCAAATTTGAATCTCAGACCCTCCCCTCCTCAGCCAATGGCAGCTAAACTCCTCCCAGTAGAGACAGAGATTCTCCCTTTGACAACTAACCCTTCCCTCCTGTGGATCTACCTTTCTTCTGAGATGTGGAAATGATTTTTAGTGCTGTGAAATGTGTGCAAAGATAGGGTGATTTAGATCATAGGGTTACTCAGAAGCTATCATTGACAGAGTTGAATACAACAGAAAAGATCTTATTCAGCATACTTTAATCACATACATCCTAAAGAAATGCTTACAGAGATGAAAGGCCATAATACTCTCATATTGTTTTTTTTTTCATTTTTAAAAATATTGTATTCATACTACTGGTAATAAACATTTTGTATTCCTTCTTTCAAAGTTTGGTAAAGCTTAAGTATGCATGAGTTCTTGGTAAAGATTTAAGATTATGGAGTATTGAAGTGCCAATACAGGCACAGTTCCTCTCCTCCAGGAGCTTACATTCTAGTAAGGGGTAAATATACCAGAAGCAAGTAAATAAAAGTTGTGGTAAGTGATAATAAAGAAATAAAAGTGAAGGATGTAGTAGACAGTGAAGGGAGACTACTCTGAGGAAGGATATTTGAGACAACATCTGAAGGAGGCAGGGAACTCAGGCCAGAAGCTGTTGCCAAATCCTTTTCACAGGATGATGACTAGATATGATGAGAAGCAGATGAACTAAAAATAAAGTTTAGAAATGGAATTACGAAGACACACTGACACATTTTCTGGGGAAGACAAGGAAATAGCAGGAATCAAGGATGATCCCTAGATTTGAGGTTTAAACAACTGTGTTAATAGTGGTACCGTTTACTGAAATAGGGACTTCCCTGGTTGCTCAGATGGTAAAGAATCTGCCTGCAATGTAGGAGATCTAGGTTCGATCCCTGGGTTGGGAAGATCTGCTGGAAAAGAAAATGGCAGCCCACTCCAGTATTCTTGCCTAGATAATTCCATGGACAGAGGAGCCTGGTGGGTTACAGTCCATGGGGTTGCAAAGAGTCAGACACAACCGAGCAACTAACACTTACTGAAATAGAGTAGCACTGAAACATACACATTACCACATGTAAAAGAGATAGTGGGAAACCACTGCACGGCACAGGGAGACCAGCTCGGTGCTCTGTGATGACCTAGAGGGGTGGGAGGGGGTGGCAGGTGGAAGGGAGACTCAAGAGGGAAGGAATACATGTATTCTTATGGCTGACTAATGCTGTTGGAAAGCAGAAACTACCACAACATTGTAAAGCAATTAGCTTCCAATAAAAAATATAGGACTCAAGTATAGTGAGATCTGGCCCATGACTACAATATTTCTACCCTAATTTTTGTAAAGCAGTTTATAAGGAAGAACATCTCTGTAAAAAAGGAAGCTTGGGGAAATAACAATAGCTCACTAAGATATATTCACAGAATCAAAGAGAATTCTCTTAATTTTCCACTCAATTACCTGCAGCCATCTCCCACACCAGAAGAAGGCTATAACTTTCACTCCAACAATTAGAATGCTGAATACAAGGCCAGAGCCCTTTCATATGTGGCAGACAGGTATGACAGAGTTAAATATTTTTCTCATTACAGCCCGATGCAAAACAAATAAAAGAATTAAAATCTGTAACAAAAATGAGTAAGATCCCTAATTGTACCCAGGTGTTTGTAGTTCCCTAAACCTTGCTCTAAATTATATCCTATTTATATTTAATATTTATGCTAATACTAGTTACCATTATGCACAGTTGATTTAGTAAAGTGCTCTCTTGTATGAAAAAATGTAAATTAGTGGAAAATCATGATAATTCTCTTTAATTCTGTTTATCATGCTGAGCTGTTCATGACATGATATCATAACCAAAACACGCCTTCCACTTGTCAGCAGCTTGCTCAAATTGCTGATAAAACAAGGGTGAAATAAACAGTCTCTGGAGTGTTAACCCTATATAACAAAGGGTATATGGAGACTGCAAACAACATAGATACTAAAGACTCACCAATGTGAAGAAGTATTGTCAGAATAACAAGAATTACAGCAATTAGTCCCTTGAAGTAGAATCACTCTGCAAGTAACTTGCATATTACTTTTCATATTTACATAAGTAAATCCTTGCAGCAAAAAGAATCTTATCTCACTGCTTCCAAAAGTAAATTTCAAGCCAATGAATGGCACAGATGGATAAATTAAATTAGCCATATCAATGTATTTTTTAAAGTATTGGGTTCATCAAAATTCCAGTTATTTATTTTTCCTGAGACATAAATATTTCTCTTACCAAAAAAAAATGTGGTTGAATCAGAGGTAGATACAGTAAAAGACACGAAGTTTTTCAAATGTTTCCAAGAAATAATACCTATGTATCTCCAGCACTAGTCACATCATCAGGGACAGAAGAGGTATCAGGCCATTTTTCATTTGTGTCATGGCTGTTAGTAAACTAAAAACCAAATATGAATTTAAATCACAGTCATGCTATCAATATGATAGCCTAATTCTGTCCTCATTTCCTTGATCCCCATTTTATATTTTTTTCTTGTTGAGTAGGCAGTGGTATTTCACAGAGCCAAAATGCCCATGTCATCCACTCTGGAAATCCCAATTGCTTTTCATCTGTCTTCTTCCCAGACTTGTTCTCTGTAAACCATGAAGATAACCACAAGTTGTACCCTAAGATCTTGGGCTTGGTAAATTTGCCTTGTAGTCCAATATGGTTTACTGAAAACAAGTGAAGAAATTTACAAAATCATTTCTTTATCTTGAGGTTTTGATCAGATGACTTAAGGTTTTACCATTAAGCAGTGGTTAGCGTGATGGTTTGTGTTAATGGTTGAAAGCAGACATCAATATGCTTTGGAAACCATTCAAGAGATTGGTAGACCTATGGTCCAGCAATCCAGTTCTGGGTATATAACCAAAGAAATTATAGCCAAGATACGAAAGAGACACCACACTACTGTGTTCACTGCAGCATTATTCACAACAGCCAAGGCATGGAAGCAACTAACTGACCATCAACAAATGAATGGGTTAAAAAAAATGTATTCTATACTTACAATGGAATATTATTGAGCCTTTAAAAAGAAAGAAACCCTGTCATTTATGACAATACAGATGAGCATGGATGACATTATGCTAAGTGAAACAAGCCAGACACAGAAAGAAAAATACTATGAGAAAACACTTATAAGTATTATCAGTATACTGAGAAATCAAAATAGTCAAACTCATAGAAGCAGAGTGTGGAATAGTGGTTACCAGGGGCTGGAAGGAGGGGAAACAGGAGATATTAGCTAAAGAATACGAAGTTTAAGTTATGCAAGATGAACGAAAGCCTAGAGATATACAGCATACTGCCTATAGTAAACAGTACTGTAGTGTGTACTTAAAATTTTACTAATAGGTTAGATGTGTTAAGAGTTCTTATGACACACATGCACACAAAATAATAACAATAATAGAGTAGGAGAAATCATTTTGAGGTGACAGATAGGTTTATAATATAGATTGTGGTAATAGTTTGCCGCTCAGTTTGTTCTTCTGTAATATGGAGATAGTTTTTTTAATCTCTAATTATAACTTGTGACAATGTTGTAATATCCCAAAAAGTGACATGTGTGAAATTATTTTGCAATTCATCAAGAGCTAAATCTACCTAAAGAACTAGAGATGGGAGACTTAAGTAGCAGCCAAGCCGACAAAATCAGAACAGAAATGGCAATTGTTTAGGGTTTTTTCCTCACATGTCATTTAGTTTCACATTCTTTATAACCCAGTATTAGCATTCAGAATATTCCTGTGATTTATTCCACTAACACTCTGCTTTTCTTTATCTTTTCAGTCTCTCCATTTGATGCAGGTAAATCTTTAGTCTCTTGGGTGGCCACTTCCACCTGTTTTCCCTTTGCTCCCCTTTTCTCTTTTGTTTGCACTTTTCTATCTGAAGATTCATCCTTTCCTGCTGCCTTCTTTGGTTTTGTTTCCACTTTGGCAGGAGCACGTTTAGTTGACAGCCTCCCAGCTCTCCTCTTGGGCTCCTCCTCCCCAGCCCCGATGCAGAGCTGACCTTCCTCTGGGGCACCCTGGCAGCAAGGTGGACATGGACTAGGAGTGTGGAGAGGAGTCTGGAAGCTGGTCTGCCTGGCCACAGCTGCTCCTTCTGCTGCTGGAGCAGCTATGGGCTAGTCTTGGTTTTGTTTGTTTGTTGTGGTTTTTTTTGTTTTGTTTTGTTTTTATTCTCTTTCCTTTTTGCTATTCTGATTGAGTGACTTCTACTACCCTTTTCACCCACATCACCTCCCTAGTTTCTACTCAAACTGATCTTTATAGGCAAACATACCTTGGGTGCCTCTTCAGGGGAGGAAAAATGAGAGGAAAATGATTACTAGATTACTTTGTGTCATGTAGCATAAGGACATATACTGGTAATAATCCCTTAAATGCATACGGTATAGACCTGGGCCTACGTATCTGATTAAATACATAGACAAATATGTATGTGTTCACACACACCACAGTAATGTCCTCACCCTCCTTTTTTCACCTAGTACATCACATGATAAAGGGGTGACATGGTCTTTGGGAAGGAAAGTCTGTAAAATAGGTCACATTATTAACTTGGCTCACCCAGTGAGATGCTCCACTGATTTCACATGTTCTGTTTCTATTTTAATGTGAATTGAGGCAGAACTAAATCATCTTAAAGCATCTGTCAATAGGCAGTTATCCAGATACTTAGTTTCATGTTCTTCATAACCCAATATTAGCATTTGGAATATTTTTGAAATCCATTTATATAACAGCTTCTGAGTTTTTCTCATTTCTTTTACTTTCTATTTCAAATTGATCTTTGATCCTGAATATTCATCAGAAGGACTGATGCTGAAACTGAAACTCCAATACTTAGGCCACCTGATTCGAAGAACTGACTCATTGAAAAAGACCCTGATGCTGGGAAAGATTGAAGGCAGGAGGAGAAGGGGACAACAGAGGATGGGATGGTTGGATGGCATCATGGACTCAATGGACATGAGTTTGAGCAAGCTCCAGGAGTTGGTGATGGACAGGGAATCCTGTCTTGCTGCAGTCCATGGGGTCGCAGAGAGCCAGACCTGACTGAACAACTGAATTAAACTGAGGCCCTAAGTGGTCACAGACTTCATCAGGAAGCAAAAGTAATATATGTCAGTAATTATCCCTTGGATTTATACAAAGTGCTTTGAAAACAGCCCGATGCTAGTTATTTGACCACAAGTGTCACTTCACTTCCCTCCATCTATTTCTTCATCCGAAAATGGTGATAATATTGGTGATTTAAATAGCCTATTTGAGATATGGTTACTCAACCAATTAGAAATTGACCTAATCACTTGCTCGTTCCGCTCCCTTTTCTCCATCTTGTCCATGAGGATATCATGAACGACTTTGTCAGATGCCTGGCTGAAATCCAAATTCACTATGCTCAACATTTCCCTTATCTACATGGATAGTAAGAAACTTGATCAAAAATTGAAAAGGATGCTGTATGGCTCAGGAAACTCAAACAGGGACTCTGCATCAATCTAGAAGGGTGGGATGAGGCAGGAGATGGAAGGGAGGTTCAAAAGAGAGGGGATATATGTATACCTATGGCCGACTCATGTTGAGGTTTGACAGAAAACAACAAAATTCTGTAAAGCAATTATCTTTCAATTAAAAAAATAAAAAGAAAAAAATTGAAAAGGAGAAGAAGAAAATGAGGTGGTTTGATCTGTACTCCATATTCATCTGCTATGTTCTAATGAGAATCACCTCACTCTACAAGTGCCCACAAGACATATGTTTCCACTTGGCCTAATGACAGAACTTCAGCTTCACTGGTGGATATTTTCTAAAAATGACCATTTGTTCACTTTGAAAGTAAAATCAGCTTTTCCCCAGTTGTCGCTTCTCCTCAACACTGTTTCTTAAAAGTCCTGTAGAGGAGCTTACATCAGAGTTTGGAGGTCATAGCTCATAGGTGCAGATCCGCATTCATTCCTCCCTTGACTTCAAAGCACATTCAATTCCTCCCAAGGAGTCTCACAGCCCTCCTGGATCCATGACAGAATCACTGGAAATGTCCTGAGGAGGTGGTAAAGTCACTGTGTACACTTTATTTTCATGCCGAGTAACATTCACAGAGGAACCACTCTATGCACAGCTCCTATAGACACAAAGGAACTCTTTTCACATAGTTTACTGCCTAGTGTGAAAGATAGGTGCATGACCAAATAAACATTGGCCTAATTTCAGAACTTCAGTTTCACTGGTATGTATTTTCTAAAAAATACATTTATTCACTTTTTTTAAAAATTTTACTTTATTTTACTTTACAATACTTTATTGGTTTTGTCATACATCAACGTGAATCCGCCACGGGTGTACACGTGTTCCCAATCCTGAACCCCCCCTCCCACCTCCCTCCCCATACCATCTCTCTGCATCATCCCAGTGCACCAGCCCCAAGCATCCTGTATCCTGCATCGAACCTAGACTGGTGATTAGTTTCTTATATATTATACATGTTTCAATGCCATTCTCCCAAATCATCCCACCCTCTCCCTCTCCCACAGAGTCCAAAAGCATACAGGGTTATCATTACCATCTTTCTAAATTCCATATATATGCGTTAGTATACTGTTTTTCTTTCTGCCTTACTTCACTCTGTATAATAGGCTCCAGGTCCATCCACCTCACTAGAACTGATTCAAATGTATTCTTTTTAATGGTTGAGTAATACTCCATTGTGTATACGTACCATAGCTTTCTTATCCATTCATCTGCTGATGGACATCTAGGTTGCTTCCATGCCCTGGCTATTATAAACAGTGCTGCGATGAACATTGGGGTACATGTGTCTCTTTCAATTCTGGTTTCCTCAGTGTGTATGTCCAGCATTTATTCACTTTTGAAGTAAAATCAGCTTTTCCCCAGTTGTCACTTCTCCTCAACAGTTTTATGTGCATTTGAACTTGCATTAGAAGAGCTATGGTTTCCACTCGCTCATCCTCCTATTTTTATGTGTATTTCTGTTCTAGCTAAGCATGGGGCCAAGTATGACTTGGTTTATCAAAGGAAAAGATGGGCTGGATGAGACCAAGACCTGAAAATATGCTGGATTAGTATAGCAGAACAGGTACATGGATGACAAGCCATTCTCTACATTCTAGAAAACAATTTGCTCTGGAGGATTAAAGTGCTATGTAGCAACAGCGATAGCTCAGAGAGGTGGGATGACAAGGGTTCAAGTCTAGTAGATACTTAATCTCCCAATGGGTGGCACAAGTACAATAATGGGAAATTTAAATACCAAGAAAGCAAGCCATCAGCATCAAGATGATTCATTAGCAGGTATCAAGTCCTGGCCACTCAGGTGAAGTTCAAGGGAAGTTCTCCAGTTACCAGTTGCCCTACCTACAGTACATTCTGAGATGGTAAAATTGACAGTTTAAGCCAACATAGTAGGTCTCACTGCACATCTGAAAGTCTAGTGTTCCCCATGGATAGTATGTCTCAACTTTAGAATTACCTACAGATATGACTTAATACACCTCTCAGCATGTAGTGAACAAGTTGTGGCTGCCAGATAACCCTAAAGATTAACTCGAATGCCTGAAGTGCCCATTTCTGAAATCTGCCTCAAGTTCAAACCCATGTGAATGTTTCCACTGAGAGAACCTCAAAACTGAATTACGAGGCTTGTAAACCACTGGAATTAAGAATGAGAAGAGAGGGGTAATGATTGCATAGATTAGTGATTTTATTTGGAAGGGATGGGCATGGGACCAGGAGAAGAGAAGAAGGGCAGGGAATTTATAATTTGAATAGATTTTCCCAAGTTCTACTTTCTCATCTATACATATCTAACTGAGGCTCAGTAGCATAGTTGAATGATTTTATTTAATAGCAGAATCTCTATCCTTAGACTGAACTGTTTGTGATACTTGGAGAAGAAAGTAGAATATTCACAGTCAGCTAAGGCTGACTGACATTCAGGAGAAGGAAATCCACTAGCTTTTCAATTAAAAACTCTAACCCTTATATAAAGTATATAAATACTCCCATTTAGCAAGAATGTGCTTACAAGCAAAGTGCTTATTGAGGCTTGAGCACTATGACTCAGAATTCTCTTTCAACTAGAAATTAAGCCCCAATTGGAGGTCCATACAAACACTGATGCACCACCACTCAATCTCACCCCCACAGTTTTCTGACAAAATTCCAGGGGATGAAAATGTCAAATGACATTTTCTGAAAGACTTAAGTGGCTTACAAACATCACGAAGCTACACTAAAACCAGATGTGTTGAAAGGAGGGCTCCAGGATCAGTTCCTGGTGCTGATTCCTAGCATGAATATAGTGGCCTAAGAGTGACCTCTGTGTTGAAGGAATTGAAGCAGGAAGGGTATTGAGTGATAGGCCTGAAGGAGTCTGTGAGATGGGCCAAGTGTATCTTCTGCATTCTCACCTACACTCAGAATACTTGGTTCTAGCTTGTAAGTTTCTCCTGAACTCAACCAAGATATTTATTATATTTTATACATTTCTGAGCTTATTGCAGTAGGAAGCCTTTTGAAGAATGTTTAGTTGACCCAAAATTCCAGAACCATAAGTTCAACCCTTAAAAATTACAAGGAAAATATGTCCTTTGGTTCTCATTAAATTGATATAAAACATTAAGAGTATTGGATGGATATAAGGATGTGTCACTTAGAACACCTTCAAGAAGGGAATTCCTGCCTGACTGAAAGTTGACGTTCTCTAGTCATGAGCTCCTTCAGAGCCCACCTCAGCATGTGAGCCAGTGACGCTCTTCACAGGAAGGCCCCAACTAATGACTAAGCAAAATAATACAGTATAAGTATTAGTAATTATTGTAGTAATACAAGGACCCACCTGGTTCCATACAGCAGGACTTAGCAAGACATTTCAGCAGGAGTCCTGTGAGTAAGTTTTCACTTTTATCTCCCCTTTGGGGGGTCAGAGTCTATCAGCTCAGTTCAGTCGCTCAGTAGTGTCCAACTCTTTGCGACCCCACGAATTGCAGCATGCCAGGCCTCCCTGTCCATCACCAACTCCCGGAGTTCACTCAGACTCATGTCCATCAAGTCAATGATGCCATCCAGCTATCTCATCCTCTGTTATCCCCTTCTCCTCCTGCCCCCAATCCCTCCCAGCATCAGTCTTTTCCAATGAGTCAACTATTCGCATGAGGTGGCCAAAGTATTGGAGTTTCAGCTTTAGCATCATTCCTTCCAAAGAACACCCAGGACTGATCTCCTTTAGAATGGACTAGTTGGATCTCCTTGCATTCCAAGAGAAGCTCAAGAGTCTTCTCCAACACCACAGTTCAAACGCATCAATTCCTCGGCACTCAGCTTTCTTCACAATCCAACTCTCACATCCACACATGACTACAGGAAAAACCATAGCCTTGACTAGACGGACATTAGTCGGCAAAGTAATGTCTCTGCTTTTGAATATGCTATCTAGGTTGGTCATAACTTTCCTTCCAAGGAGTAAGCGTCTTTGAATTTCATGGCTGCAGTCACCATCTGCAGTGATTTTGGAGCCCCCAAAAATAAAGTCTGACACTGCTTCCACTGTTTCCCCATCTATTTCCCATGAAGTGGTGGGACCAGATGCCATGATCTTCGTTTTCTGAATGTTGAGCTTTAAGCCAACTTTTTCACTCTCCTCTTTCACTTTCATCAGGAGGCTTTTTAGTTCCTCTTCACTTTCTGCCATAAGGGTGGTGTCATCTGCATATCTGAGGTTATTGATATTTCTCCCAGGAATCTTGATTCCAGCTTGTGCTTCATCCAGCCCAGCATTTCTCATGATGTACTCTGCATAGAAGTTAAATAAGCAGAGTGACAATATACTGTCTTGATGTACTCCTTTTCCTATTTGGCACCAGTCTGTTGTTCCATGTCCAGTTCTAACTGTTGCTTCCTGACCTGCATATAGGTTTCTCAAGAGGCAGGTCAGGTGGTCTGGTATTCCCATCTCTTTCAGAATTTTCCACAGTTTATTGTGATCCACACAGTCAAAGGCTTTGGCATCAGAGTCTATATTGTGGTCTGTTTGCTCCCCCTGCCCAGTTTTACTCCCCCCCCCATCTCTTTTCACAGGCATTACTACACAAACAATGTTTCACACTCCTAAGTCCATACTGTGTCTGTTTCCCATAAACCCCAACTTGGCATATGGATCATATTAAAAATCTGGGAGGATTTCACAGATAGAATGATTCACAGAATCACTCAAAAGTAAGGGTATAAATGCTAATAAAATATACAAGTAATACTATTCTAAGTAAGACTATAAAAGGCAGAAGTGAACTTGGAGTGGTATACTAGAACTCTGAAAACAGGAAAGCACTGGAAATGAACAAGGCTGACCTGTTAAGCTACTCCATGGCAACAAACACATCAGAGAGATAACAGTGGAGTCCAGGTGAATTGAAGGGGTTTTCTAGGATATTTTTACCTTTCTTGTTTGTCAGTTTGATTTCTAGAGAATAAAGGTTAAGTGTTGCAACCTTGTTCAAAATACTGCAACGCTCTATTGAGATTAGAGGTTCAGTGTGGGAACTGACATTTCTGCATTCCCAGGCAAGGGAAGAAAAAGAAAGAATAGAGCAAAAGTGAGGGACAGAGACAGAGATGGGCAGAAACAGAGACAGAGCCTAACAGAGTTCAGAAGGCAGCTCAACATAAGACTTGTCCTCGCTGACTTGTCCAGTTCAGTAGAAGCAACTGGCCTTACTTTAAACCAACGGTATCCCAGCCAGGAATACATATTGCATGTAAAAAAAAAATGAAATGTAAGAAAGGAGAAAATATAGTAGAAATAGGAAATTGGGAAGGAGATTACAGGAGCTAATTTTTTTTTTTTTTTTTTACTGATTTTTCTCTTTATAGTATTAAAGGCAATACTGATAGGAGGGTATGGCTCAGTACACAGATATTAGGTCGTCTATCATGAAATTTGCCTGATCATCCTTCCTCCCAGTACTCTGTCAAGAGTCAGCCCTCTCTGATCAAATTCACACAAATGACTTACTTTCTTGATCCCACTTCTGCTTCAACCAAGATCTTAATCACTTCCAAGGCAGTCATTTGATCTAACAGTCTAAGGTCACACAGCCACTACTGAGAAGATGAGCTAGAAATAGAGTTCAGGTCCCTGTGGGATTGGAGCTTCAAAAAGACCTAGAGACCCATCCATTTGCACAAGCTTACTTGTATGGCCCACATAACTACAGGGGAGCGGGGAAGTATAGCTAAGCCGTGCTTCCAAGGAGAGAAGATCCAGGTATTAGCAAACAGTTTCTATATAGCACTCTATTTCCAACTGTTCTTAAACGTATGTGGTACCCACACCCATCTGTTACACTGGAGGCAACAAGGATATTAGTACCTCTTACCCAGGGAATACTCATCACCTTGCCCCAGGATCTGACAATCTCAAGGAAGTTAAGAGTGGATGTGCCTTCTCTGTACTCTGTTTCTCAGCCAGTCAGTTGAAAGGGATTCAGTAGAGGACTCCCAAAGGCACTAGTTACTGGAAGCTAGATCTCTGAATCACCATTTAGAGAACAACTACCCAAGAGAGCCACCAAACTCTCATCAGACTGTCTTATGTGTGAGAAATACACTTGTGTTAAGCCACTGAGATCAGGAGTTGTTTATACAGCAGCTAGCATTAATTGTCTTGACTAATATAGAATCTGTATGTTCCTGAGAAGGGCCCAGGTGGAGTTAGTCAAAGGACTGGGGGGGATCATACCCCCATCCAATGCCGTATTCATTTGCTTGGGGCTTGCATACCAAAGTACCACAGATTGGGTGGCTTAAAAAAAAAACAAAAACAAAAAAAAAACAGAAATGTATTGTCTCTCAGTTCTGGAGACTAGAAGCTCAAGATTAAGGTATTGGCAGAGTTTTTCCCTCTGAGGCCTGTAAGGGAAGGCTCTGTACCAGGTCTTTCCTAGGCTTATAGACACATCACCCCAATCTCTGTGTTGGTCTTTCCACAGCCTTCTCTGTGTTCAGATTTCTTCTTCTCATAAGGATTCCAGTCATTTTGAACCAAGGACTCATCCTACTCCAGTGTGACCTCATCCTACTGTGAAAAGTGAAAGTGAAAGTTAAGTCTCTCAGTCGTGTCCGACTCTTTGTGACCCCGTGGACTGTAGCCCACCAAGCTCCTTTGTCCATGGGATTCTCCAGGCAAGAGTATTGAGGTGGGTTGCCATTTCCTTCTCCAGGGGATCTTCCTGACCCAGGGATTGAACCCAGGTCTCCCACATTGCAGGCAGACACTTTAACCTCTGAGCCACCAGGGAAGCCAGGTCTGTAAAATCCTATTGTAACTGACTACATCTGCAATCACCCTGTTCACAAACAATGCCACTTCTGAAGTACTGAGGTTTAGGGCTTCAACCTATAAATCTGGAGGCATTCAATTCAACCCCAAATCAGGAACTACCACTGCTCATTCCCCTCATCTACCTTGGGATAGGATTTTCCTGTGACTTATCTTTCACTAGGTCTATAGATTCAAATAATGAGTGGCGACTCTGGAAACTGGATTTCATAAGAAAATAGTGAGTGAACAAACCTGTGTGATAAAATCCAGGCCGTGTCAGAATGGGCACCAGAGCTCCGGTTGAGAGCCTTTCCCCAAGAGCAGGAAGAACTACAACCTAGGCCTGAAGGCAACTAAATGAGCGTCCTATAGTTAGTGATTCCTTTCCTATAAACCTCTGCTTCTTAGTGCATGGTATATTATAAGGCTTATCCCCACCACACACATGCAAGCTGCCTCGTGGTTTCCTGACTCACTGAATGTCAAATGTGGTGCGATGCTGAGGTGGCACTGCTAAACTTAGAAGGCTCAAAGTTGCCAATTAATTCTGTGCAAAAAAAAAAAAAGTGTTTGTATCAGCCTTCACTTTTGGCTCAGCCTGATATTCTCCAGCTTCTGCCAGTGTAGGGCCTCCTCAGAAGTAACTGCTTGCCTCAGGCCTGGGAACAAAGCAATCATCACTTGGAGCAAAATGACTGGCCTATTTGTTGGACAGCAACTGGCTATATTTATCCCACTCCCACTGCCTCTCACCCTGTATTAGTTTTATATTCAGTTCAGTTGCTCAGTTGTGTCCAACTCTTTGCGACCCCATGAATTGCGGCACACCAGGCCTCCATGTCCATGACTAACTCATGGAGTTCACTCAAACTCATGTCCATCAAGTCGGTGATGCCATCCAGACATCTTATCCTCTGTCGTCCCCTTCTTCTCCTGCCGCCAACCCCTCTCAACATCAGAGTCTTTTCCAACGAGTCAACTCTTCGCATGAGGTGGCCAAAGTACTGGAGTTTCAGCTTTAGCATCATTCCTTCCAAAGAAAACCCAGGACTGATCTCTTTTAGAATGGACTGGTTGGATCTCCTTGCAGTCCAAGGGACTCTCAAGAGTCTTCTCCAACACCACAGTTCAAAAGCATCAATTCTTCAGCACTCAGCTTTCTTCACAGTCCAACTCTCACATCCACACATGACTACTGGAAAAACCATAGCCTTGACTAGACGGACCTTTGTTGGCAAAGTAATGTCTCTGCTTTTGAATATGCTATCTAGGTTGGTCATAACTTTCCTTCCAAGGAGTAAGCGTCTTTGAATTTCATGGCTGCAGTCATCTTCTGCAGTGATTTTGGAGCCCCAAAAAATAAAGTCTGACACTGTTTCCACTGTCTCCCCATCTATTTCCCATGAAGTGGTGGGACCAGATGCCATGATCTTCGTTTTCTGAATGTTGAGCTTTAAGCCAACTTTTTCACTCTCCTCTTTCACTTTCATCAAGAGGCTTTTTAGTTCCTCTTCACTTTCTGCCATAAGGGTGGTGTCATCTGCATCTCTGAGGTTATTGATATTTCTCCCGGCAATCTTGATTCCAGCTTGTGCTTCTTCAAGCCCAGCATTTCTCATGATGGACTTTGCATAAAGTTAAATAAGCAGGGTGACCATATACAGCCTTGATGTACTCCTTTTCCTACTTGGAACCAATCTGCTTTTCCATGTCCACTTCTAACTGTTGCTTCCTGATCTGCATACAGATTTCTCAAGAGGCAGGTCAGGTGGTCTGGTATTCCCATCTCTCTCAGAATTTTCCACAATTTATTGTGATCCACACAGGCAAAGGCTTTGGCATAGTCAATAAAGCAGAAATAGATTTTTTTCTGGAACTCTTTTGTTTTTTCAATGATTCAGCGGATGTTGGCAATTTGATCTCTGGTTCCTCTGCCTTTTCTAAAACCAGCTTGAACATCTGGAAGTTCACAGTTTATGTATTGCTGAAGCCTGGCTTGGAGAATTTTGAGCATTACTTTACTAGTTTGTGAGATGAGTGCAATTGTGCGGTAGTTTGAGCATTCTTTGGCATTGCCTTTCTTTGGGATTGGAATGAAAAGTGACATTTTCCAGTCCTGTGGCCACTGCTGAGTTTTCCAAATTTGCTGGCATATTGAGCATCATCTTCAAGGATTTGAAATAGCTCAACTGGAATTTTATCACCTCCACTAGCCTTGTTCGTAGTGATGCTTTCTAAGGCCCACTTGACTTCACATTCCAGGATGTCTGGCACTAGGTGAGTGATCACACCATTGTGATTATATTGCTGTGTAACAAATGACCACATGTTTAGGTATTGTAAACAGCACACATTTATTAACTCGACTTTCATGGGCTAGGAGTCTGGATACCATTCAGGTGAGTCTTCTGCTCGGGCTCTCACAAGGCCATAGTGGAGGTATCAGTCAGGTTGCCTTCTCATCTGGAGTTTAAGTCCTTTTCCAAGCTCCCATAGCTGCTAACAGAATTCATTTCTTTATGCTCTAGATTGAGGGCCCTGATTTTTGCAGCTTCTTAACAATAGGCTCCCTCTAGGCCCTAGAGGCTGAGGCAGTCACAGCATAGCTGTTTGCTTCTTCAAAGCCAGCAGTATAATCTCTCCAGTTTGCTACAATGCAGTCTTAAGTAACCAGAGAAGGCAATGGCACCCCACTCCAGTACTCTTGCCTGGAAAATCCCATTTACAGAGGAGCATGGTAGGCTGCAGTCCATGGGGTCGCTGAGGGTTGGACATGACTGAGCGACTTCACTTTCACTTTTCACTTTCATGCATTGGAGAAGGAAATGGCAACCCACTCCAGTGTTCTTGCCTGGAGAATCCCAGGGACGGGGTAGCCTGGTGGGCTGCCGTCTATGGGGTCGCACTGAGTCGGATACGACTGAAGTGACTTAGCAGCAGCAGCAGTCTTAGGTAACATGATGTAACTATGCAAATTACCTCTTATTATCTTTGCCATACTTTATTGTTTCAGGTGTGGGAAGGGATTATACAAAGTGTAATTCATTGAAGGTCACTTTAGGGTATGTCTGCCACCCCTACTCCCTGACCACTTACCTCCAAGCACACCAGTTGCTGACTGTTTCTGCTCATAATACTATCAACAAAGCTTGGGATGGGGCTTAAGGTGCCATTTTTGGTTATTGTGTTCTCCTTAACTACTTGTCAGGGCAAGTACATTCCTTTGTGATCATCGTTATCATACCAGGAAAGTCACACATAGGTTATTACCTATGTGGGCACCAAGGCTTAGCCAACCCCACAGAATTACACAGGTGATCCCTGGACCAATAGCATCAGCATCCTGTGGAAGTTTGTTACAAATGCAAATTCTCAGGCTCCACCCAAGACCTTATGAATCACAGACTCTGGGTTAGGGTCCTGGAGTCTGTATTTTAATCTGCTATCCAAGGGTTACTGATACATGCACAAGGTTGAGTACCACTGAGTTTATAAACAGGCTTTATGAAAAAAGGGGAACTTAAATAGCCAACCAAGAGCTCTAGAATAGAAAATACAGTTTCCGCTATGTATGAGTTTACTTGGCTTCCCTGGTGGCTCAGATGTAAAGACTCTGCCTTCAATCCCTGGGTGAGGAAGATCCCCTGGAGGAGGAAATCGCAACCCATTCCAGTATTCTTGCCTGGAAAATTCCATGGACAGAGGATCCTGGCAGGCTACAGTCCATAGGATCACAAAGAGTTGGACACGACTGCTGCTGCTGCTAAGTCGCATCAGTCGTGTCCGACTCTGTGTGACACCAGGCTCCTTTGTCCCTGGGATTCTCCAGGCAAGAGCACTGAAGTGGGTTGCCATTTCCTTCTCCAATGCATGAAAGTGAAAAGTGAAAGTGAAGTTGCTCAGTCATGTCCAACTCTTCACGACCCCATGGACTGCAGCCTACCAGGCTCCTCCATCCATGGGATTTTCCAGGCAAGAGTATGCCTTCTCCTCGGACACAACTGAGCGACTAAATAACAACAATGAGTTTACTGCTATAGCAAAGTACCATAGAATGGGTGGCTTAAACAACAGAAACTTCTCTCACAATTCTGGAGACTGGAAGTCCAAGATCAAAGTGTTAATAGGGTGGTTCCTTCTATGGCCTCTCTCCTTTGCGTGTAGACAGCCATCTGTTCCCCGTGTCTTCACACAGTCTTCCCTCTGTGTGCGTCTGTGTCCTAATTATCTCTTTTTAAATGGATACCAGTCAAATTGATATTTCTAATGATATCATTTTACATTAGTTACCTCTGTAAAGACCCTATCACCAAATACAGTTACATTCTGAAGTACAGGGGCTTAGAGCTTTAACATATGAACTTCGGGGAGACAGCAAACACCCTGTCCATCCTCTGTTCTCAAAGAGAGATGTGTTGAGATCAGGATGCTGTTGGGCCCAGAAAATGACTCTGAATTATAAGACAGGGAGGCCTCTACATTGCAGGTCACCCTTTTTGTCCTGTTTAGTGGGTGAAAGAACAAGCTATTTGGTGACTGACAGTCAGGATTTGAGGTGTCAACTATTTCCAGGCATTGTTTTGAAATGCCAATGCAATGGCTCAGCACTGGGAGATCTTGGGACCCATAGGATATTGTCAGTCCCCTGGTAGAAGAGGCACTGCTGGTCCTATTAGAAGCTGGAAATCAAAGTCCAGTGAGAGTAATACTTGAGAGTGTCCACTGGATATGGCAACAGGGAGGTCTTTACTTATCTTCACAAAAACAGATTTTTCAGACTGACAGGAGAGAAGACATATGGGAACAGCTGGAGAGAGTTGTGTAGACTACCTTTTTTAAAATGTAAAGAGATGGCAATGACGACCCTGTATGCAAGACAGGAAAAAAGACACAGATGTGTGTAACGGACTTTTGGACTCAGAGGGAGAGGGAGAGGGTGGGATGATTTGGGAGAATGGGAATTCTAACATGTATACTGTCATGTAAGAATTGAATCGCCAGTCCATGTCTGACGTAGGGTGCAGCTTGCTTGGGGCAGGTGCATGGGGATGACCCAGAGAGATGTTGTGGGGAGGGAGGTGGGAGGGGGGTTCATGTTTGGGAACGCATGTAAGAATTAAAGATTTTAAAATTTAAAAAAAATAAAAAATAAAAAATAAAAAATAAATAAAAAAAATAAAAAAAAAATAAAATGTAAAGAGTAAAGAATTTTTTAAACATAAAGAGTAAAGATTTTTTTAAAATATAAAGAATAAAGAAAGGACAATAACTGGAGGGAGGTGTGGATTAAAGGAAGAGGAATTTTTAAGATGCAAGATAGAGAATTTTTCAATCCTGAGGGGAAAGATCCAGTTAGAAAGAGAGACATTAAATGTGCACAAGGTGGGAGGACATAACCAATGCAGCAAGGTCGTTTAGAAAGTGAGAAGGCATTGGATTCAGAAAGAGGTGTGTTGATTAGCCTTTGATAGGAGGAAGGACATCCCTTCTAGTAAAGTACTGTTCAGACCAGAACATGCCTGTGAAACCTCTGCGTCTATCAAAGGATGTATGAGTAAAGAAGATGTGGTATATGTGTACAATGGAATATTATTCCCCCATGAGAAGGAAGAAAATCCTGCCATTTACAACAACATGAATGGTCCTTGAGAGCAGTATGTTTAGTGAGATAAGCCAGACAAAGACAGATATTGATTGTATCATATCCTAAAACTGTAGAAACAGAAAGTAGAATGGGAAGTTCAGGAGGTATTAAGTGGTACAAAGTTGCAACTAGAAGATGAATATGTTCTGGAAATCTAATGTACAGCATAGTGATTATAGACAGCAATATCATATTATACACTTCAAAATTGCTGAGACTAGATCTTAAATGTTCTCACCACATTAAAGAAATAATTTCTCTATTGTGACATGGTATTAGCTAAAGATATGGTGGTAATCATATTGCAATATGTTAAATGTATCATATCAATGTAATGCACACCTGAAATTTATATACTTATATATCAATTATATCTCAATTAAAAACAAAGAAAATAAAAACACGTGTAATAAAAATTTTTATGAGTGATATTCACTACATAGAGAACATTTTTATTTAAGGGAATGGATATGATAGCCATTCTTTTTTTTCTTAATTTTATTTATTTATTTTTGGCTGTGCTAAGTCTTCGTTCCTGCAAGGGCCTTTCTCTAGCTGTAGTGAGTGGGGGCTACAGATTTCTTATTGTGGTGGCTTTTCCTGTTGCAGAGCATGGGCTCCAGGGCACACAGACTTCAAGTTGCGACACATGGGCTCAATAGTTGAAGTGCCTGGGCTCAGTATGCTCTGCAGCATGTGGAATCTTCCTGGATCAGGGATCGAACCCATGTCTCCTGCATTGACAGGCAGATTCTTTACAACTGAGCCACCAGGAAAGCCCTGATAGCCATTCTGAAAGACACATAAGAGGTATTTATAAACACATGTAATACAGATGGTCATAAAACTACTACACACATACAGAAAGAGTGAAGTGAATGAGGCAGGATGAAAGCAACTTTGAAAGATATTTTTGCTATCGCATGACTCGGCCAGATTTGCCTCCTTAAAAAAACAAATATTCAAATTTATTTTTAGCAGAAATATGTGCACTCATTGGTGCTTAATCATTTTGATAGTATTATTGATAGCTGTGGAAAGTGAGGCTTTAACTCAGTGACATCACCTACATGTGCTTTCTTCCTTCCCTACCCCATACAGCTATAGTAAACTATTTTTGCTTGCTTTATGGGTTGGCTTTACCTAGTTATCTGAGCTCTCACTACCCAGTGATTGGCTATAAGCGTATGTAGAAATGTTTATCCATATACTTGCTGTGGACAAGAAGTGTACACTTGCTCTAATGAATCCCCATACAATGTCAGCCAAAGTGTTTAGGTCATGGACTACTTAATGAGAAAGAGGTTAGAGCCTTGTTTAAATATACTAGGCATTATAGTTATCCACCCTACCCTTACCCTACAGGGTTTTTAAATTTTTATTTATTTATTTTAATTGGAGGATAATTACCATACAATATTGTGATGGTTTTTGCCATACATCGACATGTATCAGCCACAGGTGCACATGTGTCCCCCAATCCTGAACTCCCCTCCCACCTCCCTCCCCACCCCATCCCTCTGGGTTGGCTCAGAGCACAAGCTTTGTGTGCCCTGCTTGATGCATCGAACTTGCATTGGTCATCTATTTTACATATGGTAATATACATGTTTCAGTGCCATTCTCTCATATCATCCTACCCTCCACTTCTCCCACATAGTCCAATAGTCTGTTCTTTACATCTGTGTCTCTTTTGCTGCCTGTGTATGGGATCATCATTACCATCTTTCTAAATTCCATGTATATACATTAATATACTGCATTGGTGTTTCTCTTTCTGACTTACTTCATTCTGTATAATAGGCTCATCCACCTCATTAGAACTGACTCAAATATGTTGTTTTTTATAGCTGAGTAATATTCCATTGTGTATATGTACCACAACTTCCTTATCCAGTCATCTGCCAATGAACATCTAGGTTGCTTCCATGTCCTAGCTATTATAAGTAGTGCTGCAGTGAACATTGGGGTACAGGGGTCTCTTTCAATTCTGGTTTCCTCACTGTGGATGCCCAGTAGTGGGATTGCTGGGTCATGTGGCAGTTATATTTCCACTTTTAAAAGAAATCTCCACAATATTCTCCATAATGGCTGTACCAGTTTGCATTCCTACCAAGGTGTAAAAGGTTTCCCTTTTCTCCACACCCTCTCCAGCATTTATTGTTTGCAGACTTTTTGATAGCAGCCATTCTGACTGGAGTGAGATGATACCTCATTGTGGTTTTGATTTGCATTTCTCTAATAATGAGTGATACTGAGGATCTTTTCATGTGTTTAATAGCCATCTGTATGTCTTCTTTAGAGAAATGTCTGTTTGGTTCTTTGACTCACTTTTTGATTGGGTTGTTCATTTTTCTGGTATTAAGCTACATGAACTGCTTGTGTATTTTGGAGATTAATTCTTTGTCAGTTGCTTCATTTGCTATTATTTTCTCCCATTCTGAAGGCTGCCTTTTCACCTTGCTTATAGTGTCCTTCGTTGTGCAAAACCTTTTAAGTTTAATTAGGTCCCATTTGTTTATTTTTGTTTTTTATTTCCATTATTCTGGGATGTGGGTCAAAGAAGATTTTGCTGTGATTTTTGTCAGAGTGTTCTGCCTATGTTTTCCTCTAAGAGTTTTACAGTTTCTGTTCTTAAATTTAGATCTTTAATCCATGTTGAGTTTCTTTTTGTGTATGGTGTTAGAAAGTGTTCTAGTTTCACTCTTTTACATGTAGTTGACCAGTTTTCCCAGCACCACTTGCTAAAGAGGTTGTCTTTTCTTCATTGTATATTTTTGCCTCCTTTGTCAAAGATAACACATCCGCAGGTGTGCGGATTTATCTCTGGGCTTTCTATTTTGTTGCATTGATCTATATTTCTGTCTTTGTGCCAGTACCATACTCTCTTGATGACTGTAGCTTTGTAGTGTAGTCTGAAGTCAGGAAACTTGATTCCTCCAGTTTCATTCTTCTCTCTCAAGATTGCTTTGGCTATTCAAGGATTTTTGTGTTTTCATACAAACTGTGAAATTATTTGTTCTAGTTCTGTGAAAAATACTGTTGGTAGCTTGATAGGGATTGTGTTGAATCTATAGGTAGCTTTGATAGTATACTCATTTTCACTATAATGATTCTTCAAATCCACAAACATGGTATATTTCTCCATCTATTTATGTCATCTTTGATTTCTTTCATCAATGTTTTATAGCTTTCTATATATAGGTCTTTTGCTTCTTTAGGTAAATTCATTCTTAGGTATTTTATTCTTTCTGTTACAATGGTGAATGGGTTTTAGCCCTTAATTTTTCCAGTGCTTACTTCAGTCAGGTTCCTAGGAGGCTAACCAAACGTGGTCTGATTTAGATACTATCTGTACTGTGTCATTACATTGTTTATTTTCATACAGTAAACATCATTAAAAGACACAGGGAAATCAAGTTCATATCCAATATGCTACAGGAATAGGTTTTCAAAATCTATAGGAGTTTCCTCTTGAGTTCCTGTTAAATAATTAGGTAATTGGTATTTAAGATGCTTTATATTATGCAGAGGTCTTTGATGGGTTATTTTGTGGATGTTTCAGAGTGTTTTAATAATATTTATAGAAGTGGTTTGGGGTTTTTGAATGGGCTATGAATGCAGTATTCGTTTACATTTAAATAATGGAGAAACTCTGCTGCTATCTGAACATTTACTTTCTGACATGCTCATAGGAATGGATTAGACTCAGATAATGAGGAATTCCTGTACTTACACTTTCATTCCTTGTTTCTTGAGCTATCCATAAAATCCCTTGACTCTCCATGCTGAATGAAGATATAATACTCTTACTCTTCCTGACATTTCTACTTCCCTTTTTCTACCTACCCATTGCTGCTTCTGTACTTGTATTTTTCTACTGTCAAGGTTAATAATGTTTAACCTCCTATTCTATAAGTATTTTGTCTACATTTGGTTTAAAAAGTTAAAAATCAATTTACAATATCTGCATTATTATGGATATTAAATATTACTGCACAGATCTGAAATATATTATTATATTCTTAGTACAACTTTTTTTTTACTTTCCTGGAGGCTCTATTTGCATATCTGTCCCTTTTCTGTTTGCTTTTACCTCATTCTTAGAATGATCTATGTTCTTAAGTGTTAGTCGCTCAGTCAGGTCTGACTGTTTGTGACCCCATGGACTATAGCCCACCAGGTTCCTCTGTCCATGGAATTCTCCAGGCAAGAATACTGGAGTGGGCTGCCATTCCCTTCTCCATGGGATCTTCCTGACCCAGGAACAGAACCTGGGTCTCCTGCACTGCAAGCAGATTCTTACCATCTAAGCGACCAGGGAATCCTTGATTCTCAGAGACTCCCATCTGAAACCTCTATCATCCAGAAATTTCAGTTGAGCTATTTCAAATCCTAAAAGATGATGCTGTGAAAGTGCTGCACTCAATATGCCAGCAAATTTGGAAAAACTCAGCAGTGGCCACAGGACTGGAAAAGGTCAGTTTTCACTCCAATCCCAAAGAAAAGCAATGCCAAAGAATGTTCAAACTACCCCACAATTGCACTCATCTCATATGCTAGCAAGGTAATGCTCACAATTCTCCAAGCCAGGCTTCAACTGTACATGAACCATGAAATTCCGGATATTCAAGCTGGATTTAGAAAAGGCAGAGGAAAAAGAGATCAAATTGCCAACATCCGTTAAATCATTGAAAAAGCAAGAGAGTTCCAGAAAAACATCTATTTCTGCTTTATTGAATATGTCAAAGCCTTTGATTGTGTGGATCACAACAAACTCTGGAAAATTCTGAAAGAGATGGGAATACCAAACCACCTGCCATGCTTCTTGAGAAATCTGTATGCAGGTCAGGAAGCAACAGTTAGAACTGGACATGGAACAACAGACTGGTTCCAAATTGGGAAAGGAGTACATCAAGGCTGTATGTTGTCACCCTGCTTATTTAACTTCTATGCAGAGTACATCATGAGAAACACTGGGCTTGATGAAGCACAAGCTGGAATCAAGATTGCCAGGAGAAATATCAATAACCTCATATATACAGATGACACCACCCTTATGGCAGAAAGTGAAGAAGAACTAAAGAGCCTCTTGATGAAAATAAAAGCGGAGAGTGAAAAAGTTGGCTTAAAGTTCAATATTCAGAAAACGAAGATCATGACATCTGGTCCCATCATTTCATGGCAAATAAATTGGGAAACAGTGGAAACAGTTTCCCCTGTTGGAAAAATAAAGCTAACTTTATTTTTGGGGGGCTCCAAAGTCACTGCAGGTGGTAACTGCAGCCATGAAAGTAAAAGATGCTTGCTCCTTGGAAGGAAAGTTATGACCAACATAGATAGCATATTAAAAAGCAGAGACATTACTTTGCCAACAAAGGTCTGTCTAGTCAAGGCTATGATTTTTCCAGTAGTCATGTATGGATATGAGAGTTGGGCTATAAAGAAAGCTGAGCACCAAAGAATTGATGCTTTTGAACTGTGGTGTTGGAGAAGACTCATGAGAGTCCCTTGGACTGCAAGGTGATCCAACCAGTCCATCTTAAAGGAAATGAGTCCTGAATATTCGTTGGAAGGACTAATGTTGAAGTGAAACGCCAATACTTTGGCTACCTGATGCGAAGAACTGACTCATTGGAAAAGACCCTGATGTTGGGAAAGATTGAATGCAGTAGGAGAAGGGGATGACAGAAGATGACGTGGTTGGATGGCACCACCAACTCAACAGACATGAGTTTAGGTAGGCTCCGGGAGTTGGTGATGGACCGGGAGGCCTGGCGTGCTGCAGCCCATGGGGTTGCAAAGAGTCAGACACGACTGAGTGACTGAACTGAACTGAACCAAACTCATCCTAGGACTTTACTTTCATTGATCTCCTCTGTTGGATTAACATGATTTATGCCTAACTTTTTCACACACAGTCAAAGAACATACTAAGAAAAGGTGCATGGGGATTTAATTAATCTATTTAATTAATTATTTTATTTAATTTTTAATTCTACTCTCATCTTTGATAATTTTCAAGACTTGAAATTTTAGGTCAAAAAATAACTTTCCCTATGACTTTGAAAACCTGTTCCTTTGAATGTAATCTGTTTCCCCTGCTCTTTGGATTCATTTAGGATCTACTCTTTGTGACTAGTGTTTTGAATTTCATGTTAATCTGCTCTGATGGTTTTTAAAAATTTCCTTAACTATTCTGGTTGCCTGATCAGTTCAGTTCAATCGCTCAGTCGTGTCCGACTCTTTGCGACCCCATGAATCGCAGCACGCCAGGCCTCCCTGTCCATCACCAACTCCTGGAGTTCACTCAGATTCACGTTCATCGAGTCAGTGATGCCATCCAGCCAGCTCATCCTCTGTCGTCCCCTTCTCCTCCTGCCCCCAGTCCCTCCCAACATCAGAGTCTTTTCCAATGAGTCAACTCTTCTCATGAGGTGGCCAAAGTACTGGAGTTTCAGCTTCAGCATCATTCCTTCCAAAGGAATCCCTGGGCTGATCTCCTTCAGAATGGACTGGTTGGATCTCCTTGCAGTCCAAGGGACTCTCAAGAGTCTTCTCCAACACCACAGTTCAAAAGCATCAATTCTTCAGCACTCAGCTTTCTTCACAGTTCAACACTCACATCCATACATGACTACTGGAAAAACCATAGCCTTGACTAGATGGACCTTAGTCAGCAAAGTAATGTCTCTGCTTTTGAATATGCTCTCTAGGTTGGTCATAACTTTTCTTCCAAGGAGTAAGCATCTTTGAATTTCATAGCTGCAGTCACCATCTGCAGTGATTTTGGAGCCCAAAAAAATAAAGTCTGACACTGTTTCCACTGTTTCCCCATCTATTTCCCATGAAGTGATGGGACCAGATGCCATGATCTTTGTTTTCTGAATGTTGAGCTTTAAGCCAACTTTTTCACTCTCCTCTTTCACTTTCATCAAGAGACTTTTTAGTTCCTCTTCACTTTCTGCCATAAGGGTGGTGTCATCTGCATATCTGAGGTTATTGATATTTCTCCTGGCAATCTTGATTCCAGCTTGTGTTTCTTCCAGTCCAGCATTTCTCATGATGTACTCTGCATAGAAGTTTAATAAGCAGGATGACAATATACAGCCTTGATGTACTCCTTTTCCTATTTGGAACCAGTCTGTTGTTCCATGTCCAGTTCTAACTGTTGCTTCCTGATCTGCATATAGATTTCTCAAGAGGCAGGTCAGGTGGTCTGGTATTCCCATCTCTCTCAGAATTTTTCACAGTTTATTGTGATCCACACAGGCAAAGGCTTTGGCATAGACAATAAAGCAGAAATAGATGTTTTTCTGGAATTCTCTTGCTTTTTCCATGATCCAGTGGATTTTGGCAATTTAAGTTCAGTTCAGTTCAGTTCAGTTGCTCAGTCGTGTCCGGCTCTTTGCAACCCCATGAATGGCAGCATGCCAGGCCTCCCTGTCCATCACCAACTCCCGGGGTTCACTCAGACTCAAGTCCATCAAGTCCATGATGCCATCCAGCCATCTCATCCTGGATTGTCCCCTTCTCCTCCTGCCCCCAATCCCTCCCAGCATCAGAGTCTTTTCCAATGAGTCAACTCTTCGCATGAGGTGTCCAAAGTACTGGAGCTTCAGCTTTAGCATCATTCCTTCCAAAGAAATCCCAGGGTTGATCTCCGTCAGAATGGACTGGTTGGATCTCCTTGTTGGCAATTTGATCTCTGGTTTCTCTGCCTTTTCTAAAACCAGCTTGAACATCAGGAAGTTCATGGTTCACATATTGCTGAATCTTGGTTTGGAGAATTTTGAGCATTACTTTACTATCATGTGAAGTGAAGTGAAGTTGCTCAGTCATGTCTGACTCTTTGCAACCCCATGGACTGTAGCCCACCAGACTCCTCTGTCCATGGGATTTTCCAGGCTATAGTCCTGGAGTGGATTGCCATTTCCTTCTCCAGGGGATCTTCCCAACCCAGGGATCGAACCTGGGTCTTCTGCACTGTAGACAGACGCTTTACCTTCTGAGCCAGAGATGAGTACAATTGCACGGTACTTTGAGCATTCTTTGGCATTGCCTTTCTTTGGGATTGGAATAAAAACTGACCTTTTCCCATCCTGTGGCCACTGCTGAGTTTTCCAAATTTGCTGGCATATTGAGTGCAGCACTTTCACAGCATCATCTTTCAGGATTTGAAACAGCTCAACTGGAATTCCATCACCTCCACTAGCTTTGTTCGTAGTGATGCTTTCTAAGGCCCACTTGACTTCACATTCCAGGATGTCTGGCTTTAGATGAGTGATCACACCATCATGATTATCTGAGTCGTGAAGATATTTTTTGTACAGTTCTTCTGTGTATTCTTGCCACCTCTTCTTAACATCTTCTGCTTCTGTTAGGTCCATACCATTTCTGTCCTTTATCGAGCCCATCTTTGCATAAAATGTTCCCTTGGTATCTCTAATTTTCTTGAAGATATCTTTAGTCTTTCCCATTCTGTCGTTTTCCTCTATTTCTTTGCATTGATCACTGAAGAAGGCTTTCTTATCTCTTCTTGCTATTCTTTGGAACTCTGCATTCTGATGCTTATATCTTTCCTTTTCTCCTTTGCTTTTCGCACCTGATAGGCTCTTTCCAATTAAGGCTTATATTTTTCTTCAGCTCAGGGAAGTTTTCTTGTTTTATTATTTGGGTAATTTTTTTTTCCTATCCACTCCTTTTATATTCTTCCTCCTCTGGAATTCCTATTGCTCATGAGGATGCAGGAATGCTTCCTAGTTCTGAAGTCATTATAAGTAATATAGACTCACATTCCAGTCAGGAGGGGGAGGAAACATTTTACATCCTGAGATAAACAGACTAATAAAAACCAGAGTCACCCTATCTAGTTAGAGCTGCCCTCCAAAATAATTCAATAGTTAAGACTTTTCTGTCAGCTACTGACAAAAAATGATGCTAAAGCTGAAACTCCAGTACTTTGGCCACCTCATGCAAAGAGTTGACTCATTGGAAAAGACTCTGATGCTGGGAGGGATTGGGGGCAGGAGGAGAAGGGGATGACAGAGGATGAGATGGCTGGATGGCATCACTGACTCAATGGATGTAAGTTTGAGTGAACTCCAGGAGTTGGTGTTGGACAGGGAGGCCTGACGTGCTGCGATTCATGGGGTTGCAGAGTCAGACACGACTGAATGAACTGAACTGAACTGAACTGAACTGACAAAAAAAAATTCCTTTCTTTTATACTGAATGCTGGTCCCTACAGATATGCTATGGCTGTAATCATGTGAGAAAATTATCATTTTCCACCATAAACTAAATGTAAACTCAGTAACCACCTTGTTAATTTTGTAGTTTTTGTTTATACCTCCCCCCTCCACCTTTACACACCTGTCTACTCCTTTTAGAGCTTTGACTGTCTTGCAAAACTTTTCTGCAAGTAAACTGCCTTCCCAAAAGTGTTTGCTTTTGAGGCTTCTTTTGTTGCTCATATCCTAGACATAATCAAACAAGAAGGAATAATAACAATAATCAATAGGTATGAAGAATACTCAAATAGAAGTTTTCCTTGAAAGACTCATGACCTAAATGGATTTAAAGGAAAAAGTTCCAAGGTTACTACGTTTACACTTAGTTTGTTCATGGTCGGAAAATAGTAATTTTCTCACATGATGGTTCAGACACATTTAGAAAGTTCCACAAGTAACATATCAGAACTGCAGACTCTCAGCAGAAATGTAATGGACAATTCTACTTGTATGTCACATAGAATTTGGGAAATGCTTTATCATGTACTTATACAAGATGTTCAAATAAGATGGAGCAGCAGCTGCTATTTTTTAGAGAGACAGCTAAAGAAAGAAAAGTCTTTATTCTGCACTTTGGAGGTAACAATACCAATAACAGGACTAACTGACAACCACTGGTTGCTTGCAGAGAAAGTAGTTTGTTTCCTAGAACCCACTGAGAATATCATTAAACTGGCAGATTTTGAGATTGGGAATACTTCCTATACAAAATTGCTGTAAAGGCACTTCCCATCACTCTATCCCAGAAAAGATGCTGAAAATGGTGGCTATCAATGAAAGCTGAGATGCAAATTGACATTCAGAGGCACTATGCCTATTTTGAAAGACCATTGTAAGTGAAGAAAGCAAAACACTAATTAGAAAAGATATATGCACCCCTATGTTCAAAACAATGCTATTTACAATAGCCAAAGTATGAAAGCAATCTAAGTGTCCATCAAAAGATGAATAAATAAATAAGGTGTGGTATATATATATATATATATATATATATATATATATATATATATAATGGGATACTACTCAACCATTAAAAGAATGAAATCGTGCCATTTGCAGCAGCACTGATGGACCTAAAGGGCATTATGCTAAGTGAAATATTAATAAGTTAGTGAAAGATAAATAACATATTTCACTTATATGTGGTATCTAAAAAACACACAAATGAACTGAACAAACATAACAACAAAAAAAAACAGAGTCATAGATACTGAGAATATGCAAGTAGTTGCCAAAGGGGAGGGGGTGGAGGAATGAGAGATATACATGAAGGAAATTAAGAGGTAAAAACATCGAGTTACAAATAAATGAGTCATGAGTACAAAATGTACAGTGTGAGTAATATAGTCAATAACAGCGTGATATCTTTGTATGGTGACACATGGTAACTGAACTAATTGCGGTGATCATTTTGAAATATATAAAAATATCTAATAAGAATGTTGTGTACCATGTCATACTTCAAAAACAAATGAACAAACAAATTCACATAAAAAGAGATCAGATTTGTGGCTACCAGAGGTGAAGTTTGGGTGGAAGGGGAGTTGGATGAAGGCTGTCTAAAGGAACAAACCTCCAGTTATAAACAAATTACTAGCCATGCAATGTACAACATGATAATTAACACATGTTATATATAAAAGTTGTTGAGAGTTAAAGGAAAGATGATTTTTTTATTTCTTTAATTTTGTGTCTACATGAGATGACAGATGTTCACAAAACTTACTGTGGTCATCATTTCATGATGTATGTTCGTTATGTTGTTCACTTTAAACTTATACAAATGTTGTATGTCAATTATTTCTCAATGAAACTGGAGGGAAAAAGAATTATTGCAAAACCCTAGTAATAAAACAGGTTGCCGTAGTGGCACAAGGATTAAAAATTAATCCAGTGGAACAAAATAGTCCAGAAACATCCATGTATATGTGGGATCTTAGTATATGATTCATGAGGGGAAGATAGATCATCTAATAAGCATTATTAGTAAACTGCATACTTCATGGAGAAATAAGAATTTGTATACCCTTTTTACACCACATACAAAAATGAACTTCATATGACTTAAATAACTAATGGTGAAAAGTTAAACTATAAAGATTTTAAAAGCAAGCTAGAGAGAATATCTTTGAGGCCTCAATTTGGGAGACTTATTAACTAATCCTACAAAAGCATGAACAGTAAGGTGAAAAGGCAATGGATTTGACTACACCAAAATTAAAGATTTATTTTCAGCAGTGGCCATTATAGACAAATTAACAAGAGGATGAGAAAGATATTTGCAGTGTCTAAAAGTGAAGAATCAGTATCTAGGATGCAAAATAAACCTCTTCCAAGAAGTAAATAAAAGACAAGAATTCCACGAGGGAAATGGTCAAAGGATATGACAGGCAAACCCATGCCTGAGAATATACACCAAAAGAGATTCTCAGTTCAGTTCAGTTGCTCAGTCGTGTCTCTTTGTGACCCCATGGACTGCAGCACGCCAGGCTTCCCTGTCCATCACCAACTCCTGGAGTTTACTTAAACTCGTGTCCATCAAGTTGGTGATGCTATCCAAAATCCTCTGTCATCTCCTCTTCTGCCTTCAATCTTTCCCAGCATCAGAGTCTTTTCCAATGAGTCAGTTCTTCACATGAGGTGGCCAAAGTATTAGAGTTTCAGCTACATCATCAGTCCTTCCAATGAATATGCAGGACTGATTTCCTTTAGAATTGATGTACCATGCACCAGTAACTCCATCACCGCCAGCTTGCCCCTCAACACTAGAAGAGATCACTGTGGCCAGTAGAGCAGCAGATGATGTCTCTGGCTTGCTTTCAGGAGACACAGCCATTCTGGTGGCAAATCACTGAAGTTGAACCACCAAAGTCATGCTTGGACAGGGTTTCTCCCATCTAATAAGAGATTAGCTGTTTTTAGGAGTTGAGAGGAGCTGAGACTGCACATGGATCATGTCTCTGCTGCTCATGCACTCTGAGCTGTAGATTCATGAGCAGGCAACATCAATCACCTCCCCTTTGTCTTGTCCCCTGCCTTTTTCTAGGAGACATATTTGAACCTGTGCAAGTTAAAGCCCTAGAAGATATAACTCCACTGTCCAGCTCTTGCTGACTTACCTGCTCCTCCCTGCCTTTTCTCCCTTGCCACACAGGACTGTCTGCTGATCAAGGCTCATGACCCTTGCTTCTTACCACCTTCATTTCCTTTCTAGAACTTGCACTCCCACCAGCTCTCCAGCACTTGCTTGCCCCTTCTTTATTTCCACCAGGCCTTGGCTGATGCACAATGCAAACTCAAGACTTTTCCAGGTGTTTCCTACTTCCTTTATCTCCTAACCTTGGTCCTTTTTATTTGTACCCATTGCTTTATGTGTCACTCTTTCCTTGGAATCTTCTCCCCGAGAAGTAGCTGCTTTTCTGGAAGACTCCTTCTGCTAGGGCAGAAATCTATGTTTCTGAGTTAATGCATTGTTTTTCCATTTCTTCTTTTCCAGAAGAAAACAAACTGTTACATGTGGGAGTCTCATCAAAAAAAAAAGTAGAGAATTATAAGACAGTATAAATCAGGAGCTTCAGCTGCAGTGTGTCCTAGGCACTTTGAGCCTTGGTAGCTAGGGATAATAACTCTTGTACTCCTAGTTTACACAAAAAATCAAATGAAATATGAAAATGACCATCACAAAGGATGTTTGTAATTAAAACAGGATTACCTTTCATAGTAAGCATGCACAGAACTACTCAGTAGGAACTTGAGCTTTCTCTTTTGATGATTAATTCCATCTTTGCTAGGATCGGATCAGCAGGTGCTCACTGAATGCTTGTGCATTCATGTGAATCAATGAAATGGTGTTAAATGCTGTATGTTGCCTCTATTTCAAAGCATTTTAGACCTTAGTTAGCTAAGTGTAGGTGGGTGGATGCCTGGAGGTGGGGATAATGGTAATGATGATAATCAACTTGTTCTGTTGCACTAAGCCCAAATCGGTACTACAAAAATCAACCCCTAGTCTACAGTCTGGGGCACCTTAGGACAGAGATGGCTTGCTCCTGTCAGCATTTTCCCCAGCACCAAGCAGTGTTTGGCACACAATATGGGTCTGTGATTGTTTTTAATAATAATAAAAAAAGAATGAATAGTCAGATAAAATAAAGCATTATGCCTGGCAACATGATTTACAACAGGTGCTGAGTAGCACTGAATGGTATCAGAGCCCCCCGGCTTTAATCCTGATCTGTGAATCCTCCGTGTAGCTTTATGCCAGTCCCTTCTCTCCTCTTGTCCTCATTTGCTGTTGTTTATTCACTCAGTCATTTCCGACTCTTTTGCAACCTCATGGACTGTAACCCACCAAGCTCCTCTGCCCATGGGATTTCCCAGGCAAGGATACTGGAGTGAGTTGCCATTTCCTTCTCCAGAGGTCTTCCCAACCCAGGGATTGAACCTATATCTCCTGCATGGGCAGGTAGATAGATTCTTTACCACTGAGCCACCTGGGAAGCCACCTTATCCTCATGCATATATGGAAAACAAAGAGATGACAGTGGGGAGGATGACAGACTATGTGACTTCTAAGGGCTCTTACTGGCCTGATGTCCTATAAAAAGAGTGAGCACAACTTGCTAAATTAATTGATCAAGTACAAGGAGTTGGGATACGACTGTGGGACATGCCAGCATGAGATCCAAGTTTTACTCTCTGTCAGGATGTAAAAGAGAGAAGATGCCCTAGATCCCGCGGCCTCAGGGAGAAAGGAAGCAGTCCTTGTCATTACTAAAACTTTGTCTTTGCCATGCAAAACGATGGTACTGACTGAGGTTAGAAGCCAATATAACTGGAGAAATAGATCATCCTGATGCAGAACCTTGACAGAGAAGAAGGAAACACTAAAGACTTGGGTAAAGGAAAAGTGAAATCAGGATTAAATCCTTTCTTAGTACATAGAATCCTAGGAGCCTGGAACTGGAAGCGAGACGTCTTAGCATCCACCTAATCGAACCTCTTAATTTGAAGGGACAGTTAAACAGGCCAAGATGGGAAGGACACTTGACTAAAGTCATAGACACAATACATGGCAGAATCAGAAGCAGACCCAGGCATGCTGATTTTAAGTAAAGTGAGACAGCTGCTATGTTTTCAAATAGGAAGACTTCATCCCTTCCCCTTTACTTTCTCTCCCTCTCTTTCCTTATATTCAAAAAAAGATAAGCTGGCGAATTGTTTAGACATGGAAGAGAGTATGAACAGGCATATCTTACACATGAAGGGAGCAAAGTGATGAAAAGTTTGAATCTTCTCTCCAGAAAACTTCATGTATACACACAATTTCATCTGCATTTTCAAGGGTGATCAGACTCCAGGTTAAGGGCCCACATAGTATAAGAGTGCCTAGAATCCTCAAAACTTGAGGCAGGAAAGGACTCTGTCAGTGAGCCCTCTGACATCTCTGCTGGTCAACCACTTTATTAGAACATTTTTCTGATGTTCCAACCACAGCAAGAGTGTATTACTTTTGGCAAAAAGTCAATATAATACTCAGAGCAGAGTCGATATGATGTCAGCTTTAAAATAAACTGGAAGGATGTTTGGGGCTGGTGCACTGGGATGACCCGGAGGGATGGTGTAGGGGGGAGGTGGGAGGAGGGGTCGGGATTGGGAACACATGTACACCCATGGCGGATTCATGTTGGTGTGTGGCAAAACCAATACAATATTGTAAAGTAAAAAAGATAATAATAATAAATTAAAAAAGAAGGATTGAAATAGACCAATTGAGAGTGAGCCCCTAAGAGTAAGAATGGGCCATATATTGTGTTCATAAAAGGAGTCATTAAATTCATGCATCTCTTGTCTATTTTTAAAAAATTAATTTATTTATATTAATTGGAGGATAATTACTTTACAATATTGTAATGGATTTGCCATACATCTTATCTGCAGCATTTAAACCAGTTTCCACTTGGTTTTCTGATGTTATCATTGAAAATTAAAAGATCCTGTAATTTACACCTGCATCCATCTTATATAGTAATTCACTTGATTTTTCTGATATTGTCCAAAAAGTAAATGAAAAAGCACTCCCCAAAACTTCTTAAGTGATTCTAGACTCATAGGGACAGAGATAAAGAAGTAACTAGGGAAAACTCATTCACAGAGGCAGAATTACTGGGGTGAGAGCATCCATCTATAAAGCTGAGTAGTGCATTCATAAAAGTTTTTCTGAGTTTGGAAAGGTAAGATAAAGTAAAGATTGATACAAATTTGTAAGTCTGAGTTCCAAGTAGCTAGCCTTTAGGACTTTGTCTAAAGTACATCTTGTTAAAGTACATTTTTTTTAAGTACATCTTATTAAAATCAATTGTTTTAAGCTTTATTGACAAACAATTAAATGCACATATTTAAGTATTTGATAAAAGCTTTGACATATGTAAATACCTTGGAAATCATCATCATGGTGAAGATATTGAACATATTCACTTCCCCTCAAAGTTTCCTCATTCCTTTGTAACCCTTTCTTTCCATCACTCCCCCTATCCCAGTCCCCAAACATTGATCTGCTTTTTGTCACTACAGAATAGTTTGAATTTTATATAAATAGAATCATACAGCATGTACTTATTTTGTCTAGCTTCTTTCACACAGCATAATTATTTAAGATCCATTCACACTGTAGCATGTATCAATAGTTTATTTTTATTGCTAAGTAAAATTCCATTTTATGTTAAATACCACAATTTGTTTATGCATTCACTTGCTAATGAACATTTTGTTTTGTTTTGTTTTGTTTTCCAATTTTTGGCTTTTTGGCTATTACAAAGTTACTATTAACATTTGTTACAATTCTTTGAATGAACATATGTTTTAGTTACTTGGATAAATACCTCAGAGTGGTTTGTTTGGCATTGGTAGGTCTGTTAGAGTTATATGGTAGGAGCAAGATTAACTTTCAAAGAAACTGCAGAAATATTTCCAAAGTGGTTGTATCATTTCGCATTCTGGAAAGAAGTGTATGAATGTCTCAGCTGCTCCACTGGAGAAGGGAATGGCAAACCACCTTATTATTCTTGCCTCAAGACCCCCATGAACACAATGAAAGGGCAAAAAGATATGACACTGGAAGATGAGTACCCCAGGCTGGTAGGTGTCCAATATACTACTGGGGAAGAGTGGAGAAATAGCTCCAGAAAGAAAGAAGGGGCTGAGCCAAAGTGGAAAAGATGCTCAGTTGTGGATGTGTATGCTGAGGACAGTAAAGTCCGATGCTGGAAAGAACAATATTGCTGAGAACCTGGAATGTTAGGTCCACGAATGAAGGTAAATTGGACGTGGTCAAGCAGGAGGTGGCAAGAGTGAACATCAACATTTTAGGAATCAGTGAACTAAAATCAATAGGAATGGTGAATTTAATTCATATGACCATTATATCTACTACTGTGGGCAAGAATCTCTTAGAAGAAATGACGTAGCCCTCATAGTCAACAAGAGTCCAGAATGCAGTACTTGGGTGCAATCTCTAAAACAATAGAATAATCTTGGTTTGTTTCTAAGGGAAACCACTAAACATCACAGTAATCCAAGTTTATGCCCCAACCACTGATGCCAAAGAAACTGAAGTTGACTGGTTCTATAAAGACCTACAAGACTTTCTAGAATTAGCACCAAAAAAAAAAAAAAAAGATGTCCTTTTCATCCTCAGAGATTGGAATGCAAAAGTAGAAAGTAAGAGATACCTGAAGTAATAGGCAAGTTTGGCTTTTAAGTTCAAAATGAAGCAGGGCAAAGGCTAACAGAGTTTTCCCAAGAGAACACACTCGTCATAGCAAACACCCTCTTCCAACAACACAAGAAGCATCCCTACACATGGACATCACCAGATGGTTGATACCAAAATCAGATTGATTATATTCTTTGCAGCTGAAGATGGAGAAGCTCTATACAGTCGGCAAAAACAAGACCTGGAGCTGCCTATGGCTCAGACCATCAGCCTCTGTATTGCAAACAAGTGAAGTTGCTCAGTCGTGTCCGACTCTTTGCGACCCCATGGACCGTAGCCCAACAGCCTCTTCCATCCATGGAATTTTCTAGGCAAGAGTACTGGAGTGGGTTGCCATTTCTTTCTCCAGGAGATCTTCCCAACTCAGGGATAGAACCTGGGTCTCTTGCATTGCAGGCAGATGCTTTACCCTCTGAGACACCAGGGAATCCCTGTATTGGAAAACTCAGGCTTAAATTGAAGAAAGTGTGGGAAATTGCTAGGCCAGTCAGATATGACCTAACTCAAATCCCTTATGATTATACAGCAGAGGTGAAAAATAGATTCAAAGGATTAGATCTGGTAGACAGAGTGCCTGAAGAACTGTAGATGGAAGTTTCTAACAATTGTACAGAAAGTGGTGAGCAAAACCATCCCCAAGACAAAGAAATGTAAGAGGGCCAAGTGGTTGTCTGAGGAGGCCTTACAAATAGTTGAAAAAAGAAGATAAGTAAAAGGCAAAGGAGAAAAGGAAAGATATATCCAGCTGAATGCAGGGTTCCAGAGAATACTAAGGAGAGATGAGAAGACCATCTTGAATGAATAGTGCAAAGAAATAGAGGGGGAAAATAGAGTGAGAAAGACTAGAGATCTCGTCAAGAAAATTGGAGATATCAAGGAAACATTTCATGCAAGGATGGGCACAATAAACTACAGAAATGGTAAGAACCTAACAGAAGCAGAAGATACTAAGAAGAGGTGGCAAGAATACACAGAAGGGCTTACGAAAAAGGTCTTAATGACCCAGATATCACTGGGTCATTAATGACCCACGATTGTGGGTTTATGACCCACAATCACTCACCTAGAGGCAGACATCCTGGAGTGTGAAGTCAAGTGGGTCTTAGCCATTCTAAAGGAGATCAGTCCTGGGTGTTCTTTGGAAGGAATGATGCTAAAGCTGAAACTCCACTACTTTGGCCACCTCATGCGAAGAGTTGACTCATTGGAAAAGACTCTGATGCTGGGAGGGATTGGGGGCAGGAGGAAAAGGGGATGACAGAGGATGAGATGGCTGGATGGCATCACCGACTCAATGGTCATGAGTCTGAGTGAACTCTGGGAGTTGGTGATGGACAGGGAGGCCTGGCATGCTGCGATTCATGGGGTCGCAAAAAGTCAGACACAACTGAGCGACTGAACTGAACTAGGAACAAAACTAGTGGAGGTGATGGACCACAACAAACTGTGAAAAATTCTTCAAGAGATGGAAATACCAGTCCACCTTACCTGCCTCCTGAGAAACCGGAGTACAGGTCAAGAAGCAACAGCTAAAACCATGGACATGGAACATGGTTTTGAACAATGGATTGGTTCAAAATTGGGAAAGGAGTATGACAAGGCTGTATATTGTCACTGTGCTTATTTAACTTATACACAGAGTACATCATGCAAAATGCCAAGCTGGATGAATCACAAGCTTGAATCAAGATTGCCGGGAGAGATATCAACAATTGCACATATGCAGATGAAACCACTCTAATGGCAGAAAGCAAAGAGGAACTAGAATTTCTTGATGGGGGTGAAAGAGGAGAGTGAAAAGGTTTGCTTGAAATTCAACATTCAAAAAATGAAGATCATGGTATCCAGTCCCATCACTTCATGGCAACTAGATGGGGAAAAAGTGGAAGCAGTGACAGATTTTGTTTTCTTGGGCAACAATGATATTGACCAACTTTTCATGTTCCTGTTGGCCATCAGTATATTGTCTTTGGGGAAATGTCTATTTAGGTCTTCTGCCTATTTTTTTTATTGAGTTGTTAATTTTTTGATATTGATTTGTATGAGCTGTTTGTATATTTTAGAAATTAAGCTCCTGTCATTTTCATCATTTGCAAATATTTACTCCCAATCCATAGGTTCTCTTTTCATTTTGTTTATGGTTTCCTTTGCTATGCAGTATTTTAAGTTTGATTAGACCTCATTAGTTTATTTTTGCTTTTAATTCTTTTGCCTTTGGAGACTGATCTAAGAAAATATTGCTGTGATTTATGTCAGAATGTTTTGCTTATGTTCTCTTCTAGGAGATTTATGGTATCATATCTTATATTCAAGTCTTTAAGCCATTTGAGTTTATTTTTTATTGTGCTGTGAGGGCATGTTCTAACTTCACTGATTTATATGTGACTGTCCAACTTTTCCAACTCCACTTGCTGAAGAGACTCTCCCTTGTATATTCTTGCCTTCTTTATCAAAGATTAATTGACTGTAAGTGTGTGGGTTAATTTCTAAGGTGGCTATTCTGAGAATTGACACCTTAATAATACTTTCATCCCATGAACACAATATATCTCTCTATTTAGGTCTCCAATTTTTCTCAATGATGTTTATTAGCTTTCATTGCACAAGTCATTCATATGCTTTGTTAGATTTATACCTAAATTCTTCATATTTTATGACATTGTAACTGTAAATTTTTAATTTTTTTTAAATTGCTCATTACTAGGATATAGAAATTTAGTTGGTTTTTGTACATTAATCTGGTATCCTGTAACCTGGCCAAACTCACTTATTTTTTCTAATATTCTTTGTAGAAATCATAGGATTTTCAACATATATGAGCATATCAGCTGCAAAGAAGGACAATTTTGATTATTTTTCCTCTCCTGTCAATATGGATGCCTATTATTTCTTGGGCTTTGTTCATTTGATTTGTTTTATTGGTTTATTATTTTTATTGCACTGTCTAGAATTTCCAGTGCAATGTTGAATGGTAATGATGAGAGCAGACATCCTTGTCTTGTTCTTGACCATAAGAGAAGACATTTAGTCTTTCACCATTAAGTATGATGCTGTGGCTATAGGTATTTCATAAATGCCATCTAAACCAAAAGGTTTAACCAATTGTTTTTAATTTTAAGAGCAATACAGTAAAATACTTCTGACAGTGCAGTTGACTGTATTCTGAAATACTTTCTTGCTTCATAAACCAATATGATGGATAAGCTACAACCAGTTTCCTTATATATGCATAGCTGACATTGCAAGAAAATAAAGGAACTCAATCTGCAAGGGCTAAAATCAGAGTAACAGTGGAGCACAGAAGGCAGAAGAGTGCTAGGGTCATTTTCCAATCCCAGAAACCTTCCCATCTCAAGTATCACGATGCTGATGACATGCAAATTCTTTTATCTATGGTGCTATTTCCTGAAATCCTATCTCTTTTACCCAACTTCTTAAAAGATATGAACTTGACTACATATCCCTCAAACTCATGTCCAAACTGCTTATCTTTCTTCTGCTTATGTCTCTTCTTCCTTCCACCCCAGTTACTGGCACCATGATTTGTGAGTCATCCATTATTCTTTTTACTTCTCTCACCCTTCCATATCTAAATGATTTTTTTGTTCAACCTTCTAAATATCAGTCAGTCACTTCAGTCACTCAGTTCTGTCTGACTCTTTGCAACCCCATAGACTGCAGCACACCAGGCTTCCCTGTCCTTCACCAACTCCCAGACCATGCTCAAACTCAAGTCCATTGAGTTGGTGATGCTGTCCAACTATCTCATCCTCTGTCATCCCCTTCTCCTGCCTTCAATCTTTCCCAGCATCTTTTCCACTGAGACAGTTCTTCACATTAGGTGACCAAAATATTGGAGTTTCAACTTCAGCATCAGTCCTTCCAATGAATATTCAGAGTTAATTTCCTTTAGGATGGACTGATTGGATCACCTTGCAGTCCAAGGGACTCCCAAGAGTCTTCTCCAACACCACAATTCAAAAACATCAATTCTTTGGCACTCAGCTTTCTTTATAGTCCAACTCTCACATCCATGCATGACTAATGGAAAAACCATAGCTTTGACTAGATGGACCTTTGTTGGCAAAGTAATGTCTCTGCTTTTTAATATGCTGCCTAGGTTGGTCACAGCTTTTCTTCCAAGGAGCAAACGTCTTTTGATTTCATGGCTGCAATCACCATCTGCAGTGATTTTGGAGCCCCCAAAAATAAAGTCTGTCACTATTTCCATTGTTCCCCCATCTCTTTGCCATGAAGTGATGGGACCGGATGTCATGATCTTAGTTTTCTGAATGTTTTGAGCCAACTTTTTCACTCTCTTCTTTCACTTTCATCAAGAAACTCTTTAGTTCTTCTTTGCTTTCTGCCATAAGAGTGGTGTCATCTGCATATCTGAGGTTATTGATATTTCTCCTGGCAATCTTGATTCCAGCTTGTGCTTCATCCAGCCCAGTGTTTCTCATGATGTACTCTGCATAGAAGTTAAATAAGCAGGGTGGCAATATCCAGCCTTGACGTACTCCTTTCCCAATTTTGAACCAGTCTGTGGTTCCATGTCCAGTTCTAACTATTGCTTTTTGACCTGCATACAGCTTTCTCAGGAGGCAGGTCGGGTGGTCTGGTATTCCTATCTCTTTCAGAATTTCCCACAATTTGTTGTGATCCACACAGTAAAAGCCTTTGGTGTAGTCAATAAAGCAGAGATAGATGTTTTTCTGGAACTCTCTTGCTTTCTCGATGATCCAGCGGATGTTGGCAATTTGATCTCTGGTTCCTCTGCCTTTTCCAAATCCAGCTTGAACATCTGGAAGTTCATGGTTCACATACTGTTGAAGCCTGGCTTGAAAAATTTTGAGAATTACTTTGCTAGCATGTGAGATGAGTGCAATTGTGCGGTAGTTTGAACATTCTTTCAGTTCAGTTCAGTTGCTCAGTTGTGTCCAGCTCTTTGTGACCCCATGGACTGCAGCACACCAGGCTTCCCTGTCCATCACCAACTCCTAGAGTTTACTCAAACTCATGTGCATTGAGTTGGTGATGCCATCCAACCGTCTCATTCTCTGTCATCCCCTTCTCCTCCCACCTTCAATCTTTCCCAGAAACAGGGTCTTTTTAAATGAGTCAGTTCTTCACATCAGGTGGCCAAAATATTGGCATTTCAGCTTCAGCATCAGTCCTTCTTTGATCATTCTTTGACATTGTCTTTCTTTGGGATTGGAATGAAAACTGACCTTTTCCTGGCCTGTGGCCACTACTGATATCTAAATATCACTCAAGCGCATTTCTTCATGTTCATATTCATTGCTACTACCTTTCTTCAAGTCACCGTTTTCCAGCTAAACTACTGCAATAGCCTTCTATACAGTTCTGTGCAGCCTGGGCAGCTCTTGTCAATCTTCCTCAGTGCTACCAGATTCACAACTTACAAACTGATGTCATTCTCTATTGCACATAAAGTTTAATCCCCTAAAGTTTTCATATAATGAGATGTATTATCTGAGCTCTCACTACCTCTCAAGCCTCATTCCTTCCTTCCATACCCTGAAAGTGTTAGTCGCTCAGTTGTGTCTGATTCTTTGCATACCAGGTTCAAAAGTCCATGGACTTTTCCAGGCACGAATATTGGAATGGGTTGCCATTCCCTTCTCCTCGGGATCTTCTCAACTCAGGGACTGAACCCAGGTCTCCTGCACTGCAGGCAGATTCTTTACCATCTGAGTCACCAGGGAAGCCCCTACTCTTCAGTTATCTTGAGTGCCCTGTGCGTGCATGCATACTAAGTGGCTTCAGTTGTGTCCAACTCTCTGTGACCTCAGAGACTATAGCCCACCAGGTTTCTCTGTCCATGGGATTCTACAGGCAAGAATATTGGAGTGGGTTGCCTTGACCTCCTCCAGGAGATCTCCAACCAGGTCTCGAACCAGGGTCTCCTGCATTGGCAGGTGGGTTTGTAACCAAGAAGGGTTAATTTTTAATTTACACCAGATCTACTTCTGTGACTTTAACCCTTTTTTGTTATTATAAACATACATAATGGCCTGCCTCAAGGAGATAACCTGAGCCACCCACCTGTGAAGGACTGTAAGGAAGTAAAACTAACACATTCCCCTGCCTGAGCCTTGCCTTTCTAGGGGACATTTGCAAGAAATGAATAGTCTTTTTACTTTGTTTCCTCACCTCCCCTCCCCCCCCATCTCTGATTCATAAAAGAACCTGGCAACCAGGCACTGGCAAGATGGTTACTTTGAGGTGCTAGTCTGCCTTCTTCTCAGTCAGCTAGCTCCACCGTTTAAGTCTCTTCCTTGCCTCAGCACCTCATCTTGGGGACTCATTGACCTGTTGTACAACAAATGGAGTTAGTTTGAACTCCGTAACAATTTGGCCTAGCCAGTTAGGAGCCTTGTGCTCATGGCTAGCCGGCCCTGAACAGGGATTATTGGGGCAAGATCCTAGCAGCTGCTGGGATCATTCGTCCTGAGGTTCTTTGCTTCAAGATTCGCTGAAGCAGCACTGGCTGCCCCCAGCATTTGGCACTTGAGACAAGGAACCAACAAACTTTTATGATTTAACAGACTCAATTTCATTTGAAGGGTACTGTGCTGTGCTGTGCTTAGTTACCCAGTCATGTCTGATTCTTTGCAACCCCATGGACTGTAGCCCACCAGCCTCCTCTGTCCATGGGGATTCTCCAGACAAGAATACTGGAGTGGGTTGCCATGCCCTCCTCCAGGGGATCTTCCCAACCCAGGGATTGAACCCAGGTCTCCTTCATTGCAGATAAATTCTTTACTGTCTGAGCCACCAGGGAAGCCCCATTTGTAGGGTAAGTCTACCCAGTTTGATAGCTGGTTCAGCTGGTTTGCTTGTTTTGTGTGCCCTTTTGTGAGCTGACAGGCTCAGTTTTGGAGGGTAACTCTCTCTTGGCGTACACACCGGCAACATATTTTCCCCTCAATTTGGGCTTTTCCTTTATGGGACAAGCCGATTTGGTTGGGGTACACTGTTGGAGAAGGGAAGTGTTTTGGGGCTCTGCCCTGAACCAGTTCATTTGGGAACTAGTTCTTGTGGGGCAAGCTCACCTTAGTTGGAATTAGCTCAGTTGTTTTGTAGGGTAAATTTATTTACCTGATTTGGGAATTGGCTCTGTTTGAACCAGTTCACTGGGGAGCTAGTTTTTCTGGAGTTGGGTAGCCTAGCTGGAATTAATTCATTTGTTTTGTAGGGTAAACTTATTTACCTGATTGGGGGAATTGGTTCATCTGTGAATCAGTGCTGAAATTGTGCTGCTTTTGTTATAATCTATCTGCATCTTTTGTGTTTTGGTGTTATAAAACTTATTAAAATGGGAAATATTTCATTTATCCTGAAGAAAAGATCTTTGGGGTGCATATTAGTTTGTTAAGATCAGAAGAGCAGTGACCCCTGAATGGCTCACAGTTAAACAATCTGGCAGTCAGAAGTGCTTTACAAAGGAGAGGAACATTCTGATAATGAACAGACCCAGGGGTTCCATTGGACTTGAGACGTCCAACTCTAATTTCCCCTACAGGACCCCGGGGTAACTGACACTGGGGAATAAGTTGATTGACTCTCTAATAGATACTACTCTCCTTTGTAAATGAAGCGCTCAAAGAGCCTTTCTCCCCAGAACAGCTTGACATCAGGGTCCCACTGGGGCCTTTTGGACCTTGTCCAATCTGGGGAGCCTCAGCTCCCATCTGAGGGAGGGGGGTTTTGGCTCCAATTGGGGTGTTCTCCCTGTGAAGAGAAACTCTGTTTACAAGGAGCTTTGGAGAAAGGTCATTGATCTAATGGGACTGGGAAGTCATGTTAATGTGACTTTCCAGCTGGTTAGGTTTTGGTTTATTCTGGCTACTTTGGTAATATGCAGACATCTGGTACTAACTGCTTCCTCTAAGCTTTCCTCTAGAGTTTTCTCATTTCTTTCTCCTTGAACAATCTGTGAACAGGCCAGTGGCTGTGGAAACAACTGAGGAACTCTGGCCAGGATTACTCTCTGGTGTGTCCATAGGCCCACAGCTCACTGTGCCCCAGAAGCTGCCACCCAAGTAGGTAAGGATTCTCCTTTCCTCTTCCTCCCTTAAGCTGGTAACCAGGCCAGTTGAATTACAGGGTGGATTCCTCAGTCTGTCTTCCCTATCTCTCTTGTTTCCTTTGCCTCTTTTCCCCTTGGCCCAGATTGATTTGTGGGAGCCTGAGTGTTGCCTCTGGGCCACCCACAGAGGCCTTCTCCTTTAGGCTGGAGGAGGAGGAGTGACGTTTTTCAACATGAGTGGATATACGTGTCAGTCCTTGTTGGGGAGGCCACCCAGTTATTTTGGGATGGAGGGAAAAACAAAACTGTCCTTGGTTTACAAATGTAGTCTTTACAGGACCACAAGGGTGGCTCCAAAAACCCTTTCAGTAAGTCAGTCAGTTCAGTCCCTCACTCGTGTCTGATTTTTGGTGACCCCATGGACTGCAGCACACCAGAATTCCCTGTCCATCACCAACGCCCAGAGCTTATTCAAACTTACATGCATTGAGTCAGTGATGCCATCCAACCATCTGCTGTCCCCTTCTCTTCCTTTCTTCAATCTTTCCCAGCATCAGGGCTTTTTCCAATGGGTCAGTTCTTCCCATCAGGTGGCCAAAGTACTGGAGTTTCAGCTTCAGCATCAGTCCTTCCAATGAATATTCAGGGTTAATTTCCTTTAGGATTGACTGGTTTGATCTCCTTGCAGTCCAAGGGACTCTCAAGAGTCCTTCTCCAACACCACAGTTCAAAAGCATCAATTCTTTGGCACTCAGCTTTCTTTATGGTTCAACTCTCACATCCATACATGACTACTGAAAAACTATAGCTTTGACTAGATGGAATTTTGTTGGCAAAGTGATGTCTCTGCTTTTTAATATTCTGTCTAGGTTGGTCATAGCTTTTCTTCCAAGGAGCAAGCGTCTTTTAATTTCATGGCTGCAGTCACCATCCGCAGTGATTTTGGAGCACTAGAAAATAAAATCTTTCACTGTTTCTACTTTTTCCCCTTCTATTTGCCATGAAGTGATGGGAACAGATGCCATAATCTTAGTTTTTTGAATGCTGAGTTTTAAGCCAGCTTTTTCACTCTCCTCTTTCACCTTCATCAAGAGGCTCTTTAGTTCCTCATCACTTTCTGCCATTAGAGTGGTATCTGCATATATGAGGTTATTGATATTTCTCCTGGCGATCTTGATTCCAGCTTGTGCTTCATCCAGGCCAGCATTTCGCATGATGAACTCTGCATATAAGTTAAATAAGTAGGGTGACAATATACAGCCTTGAAGTACTCTTTTCTCAATTTGGAACTGGTCTGTTGTTCCTTGTTCAGTTCTAACTGTTGCTTCTTGACCTGCATACAGATTTCTCAGGAGGCAGGTAAGGTGGTCTGGTATTCCATAAAACTGACATCAGTAAAAACAAAAACAAAAACAAAATTTATCTTTGGTTCCTCTTTGATTTTTTATCTCTGATTCCTCTGCCTTTTCTAAATCCAGCTTGTACATCTGGAATTTCTCAGTTCATGTACTGTTGAAGCCTAGCTTGGAGGATTTTGAGCGTGCCCATGTCCAAGGGCAAAGGAGAAGCTGCAGCAAGATGGTAGGAGGGCTCAACTGAGCTTAAAATCAAACCCCACACCCTCCAGAGTTGCTTTGAGTACACAAACAAAACCTTGTGTGCACCAAAACCCAGGGAAAGGAGCAGTGCACCCCACAAGAGACTGAGCCAGACCTGCCTGTGCTGTTTTGCCTTTAAATAATGTGTATTCACTTTTGAGATATCTGGTTACTTTGGTTAAGGGGTAAGTATTATCCAAGTCCTTTTGTTGGTTGATCAGGTTTAATTAACCATGACTTTGAAGTATTTTGTCATTTATAGATACTTTCATACTTTCATGCTGTACAGAAAGGGCTTCATTACCAAGGAGATTCACAGGAAGTCTGTGGAAGCAGTTGAAGCAGTTCCATATCAAAATGATGACTGTGTAAAGATTTCAGCCCATACAGATTAAAACAAGGAGCTCTCCTGCCCCTGGGGCCCGTAGACCAGGTATTTTGAGACTTTTGCTCCCTGACAGGCAGGGTAGATGCTCTACTCAGCCTTAGAGCAATTACAGAAGGCAGAGCTTCACCACTCTGCTTCCCATAAGAATATGGGAATAAAATCTTATTGGTGGGGGGGGAGGGAATGAAACAGAACAAAATGGGGCAGGGCACAATCTTTGAAAGAATTGTATAACCCAAGGACATTGCATAGGCTGAACATAAGCAAATAGATGGTGGACTAATTAATTTCCACTAGATCTTGAGCCTCAATATACACTCTGTAACATATCAGCAAGCTAAGTGCTAAACTCCCAAGAGGGTGGAGGCCCAATTAAATGTAAAGAAACTTTTAGAAATATGTGTTATAGGATCTCTCCAGATATTCTGCAACTTAAAAGTTAAAATTGTGGTAATAAGTGATAAAAGTGTTTTGTATAGGGTTAGTCAGGATTGACTAAGGTTTAAAACAAGTTTAATTGAGTAAATGAAACTTTAAGCTAATGTAAAACATACATTTGCCTTTTCTGTCTCTTAAAACAAATTTTCTGAAGATGTCAAACTGCCTTTTGATAACAGAGTTCAAGTTTATTAAACCTGTATTTGTCTTCAAAATCTATTTTTGCTTTGGCTGAGTTTCACAGTGACCCATGGTTCAGTTATATTTTTTTGCAACAAAAAAGAATAAAATACTTAGGAATATATCTACCTAAAGAAACTAAAGACCTGTATATAGAAAACTATAAAACACTGGTGAAAGAAATCAAAGAGGACACTAATAGATGGAGAAATATACCATGTTCATGGATCAGAAGAATCAATATAGTGAAAATGAGTATACTACTCAAAGCAATTTATAGATTCAGCAGAATCCCTATCAAGCTACCAATGGTATTTTTCAGAGCTAGAAAGATAATTTCACAATTTGTATGGAAATACAAAAAACCTCGAGTAGCCAAAGCAATCTTGAGAAAGAAAAATGGAACTGGAGG